>NW_027132581.1:0-44820 GCF_026122565.2 Emydura macquarii macquarii | reverse complement strand
GATGAATCCATTTATATAATTTTAGAATTCAATATATTTTACATGGCACAATCCTTTAAGGACACATTTTTAAAGGTATTTAAGAACCTAATGGAGTTTTCCAAAAAACAGCTAGACAACTAACACCCACTGAAAACAAAACAAATGCATCAAGTAGTTGCTTGTAGAAAATCTACTAGGCAACAAAATATTTTTTAAAAATATGACCTTTAGTGCAGAAGTAGCAGTATTGGTTATGAAGTTGTTTATATGAATGTAGTCACTTCCATGAATTAAGTATTACAATGTGGTAGACTTACTCATTCACTTACAAGTTTAAAAAAATGTAAATTCACAGAGATAAGATATATCAGAATAAACACTTTCACATGGGTATAGCTGTGTACACAAAAAGGATTTTCGTAATTTAACTGTATAGCTAAACCAAACAATTCAATCAATAGGAAGGTAATTAGTGATTGGAACAATTTACCAAGGATTATGGTGGATTCTCCATGATTGGCAATTTTTAAATCAAGATTGGATCTTTTTCTAAAAGATCTGTTTTAGTTCAAAAGGAGTTAATATAGGAAAGTTCTGTGTGCCCTTTGTAATACAAGAGGCCATACTAGATGATCACAGTGGTCTCATTGGGCCTTAGAATTTATGTGTAATGAATGCACAAACTGCGTGTGTTTTTGCACCAATGGGTTTTGCACAAATTACCTTTCATAGAGACTAGAGGGGGTTTAAAACCAAGGCAAACTGTTTTTGTGAAAAATGCTGATAATGGTAAGCCATTTTTGTTCCTATGGTTTCTAAAAGGAACAACTGTGTTTACTGAAAAGTCTCCACCAAAATGTTGATAGTTCATGATTTTCAGATTCAAAAGTTTTTTGTTGTAAACAATTTCTTGGCATTCTCCTCTTTTCTGTGACTATCATTGCCATCGGGGGTGAACAGCTGGGATTTTCAAAGGAACTTGTATGAATTAGGTGACCGACTCCCATTGACTTTCATTGGAAAGGAGGCACTTGACTCCCTCAAGCTTCTTTGAGAATTCCGGTCTAAGGACTGGTTCATGTCGTCTGATACCCATGTGAATAATTCTTACTCCCATGTGGCCAGTTCTTCAATCCTTACCCAAGAGGACTACTTGCATCAATAAGTGCTACTCAGGGAGAATAAGGGTTGCAGACCAAGGCATGTGGTTGGTTTCATTACATGTGTTCTCCTGACCAACAAGTACAAGGTGTAGGGTTGGGTCTTTATGGAAAGAGGAAAAACATATTCAGTGTAGCAGATCCCAATATTTCAGTCGGGGGAATTTTTGTAATCCCAAAACAAAACATTACACAACATCTTTCCAACAGGGCAAGTGTTGTCTTCCTGCCTGAAGTTCTGAACCTAATGAGTCACCCAGGGAAAAAGTCCCAGAAGTTCCTGGAATGAAGCAGAAATACTCACCTCTGCAGCCAGTGATAGTTATTCAGTGGTTGGGGTTGTCAGGTGGCGTGAGAGTGTGTTCTCTCCTTATGCTGTCTCAGTCTTGTGCAGATAATTGGTTCAGCAGATCTCGACCGTACCACCCAGAAAGACCATGGTTTGGTGGTGAAGGTGTTCAGCCAGGATTATTGTCGATGAACCACGGTCCTAGCTCCCTGGCTCTGTGGCTACAGGTACACTAACTAACACGTGCACTGGGAACAATCTTACCAGGTCAGTCAGCAGTGGGAGACTCTGTTGCCCGCTCAGCTGGACAAAGATGCCCTCCTATGATTTCTCTTTTATTCATTGATACAAACAAATTACATATTGGACAAATTGGAAAGAGTCCAGCAGAAAGCAACAAAAATGATGAGCGGGCTGGGGCACTTGAGGAGAGGCTGAGGGAACTGGGCTTGTTTAGTCTGCAGAAGAGAGGAATGAGGGGGGATTTGATAGCAGCCTTTAACTACCTGAATGGGGGATCCAGGGAGGATGGAGCTAAGCTGTTCTCAATGGTAGCAGATGACTGAAAAAGGAGCAATGGTCTAAATTTGCAGTGTGGGAGGTCTAGTTTGGATATTAGCAAAAGTTTTTTCACTAGGAGGGTGGTGAAGCACTGGAATGAGTTACCTAGGGAGGTGGTGGAATCTTCATCCTCAGAGGTTTTTAAGGCCCAGCTTGACAAAGCCCTGGCTGGGATGATATAGCTGAGGTTAGTCCTGCTTTGAGCAGGGGGTAGGACTAGATGACCTCCTGAGGTCCCTTCCAACCCTCATCTTCTATGATTCTATTACATTTCTGATATAGGTGGTTACCAACCGTACAGCTTGTACCTGTTGGTTCAGACAAGATATCCTCCATTTAATATTCTGTCCTCCTATCCTTGTATTACTTGGGATCGTTGCATTCCTCTACTATTTCCAAGGATTGTGTTTGTGCTGTTACTTGAGAACTTTATGTTGGGCTGCACCTCTGCTAGCCTCTTGGAACGTATTTACCTGTTTACCCAGTACCCAGTACTTCCTATGAGTGCCTGTGTTTTAGCAATGATGGACCTACCTTTGCCAAATTCATGTACCAGACAATCAACTTGTAAACAAGCGTCTGCTTTATGACAGGGCCTGATTTTTGCTCCTAGCATGGCCTGGTTTTGCTAACTGTGATTCAGGCCTCAGGTCTTGCATGAGGCCCTGTGCTACAGGCTTTCTCTCTATTACAGTGGTTCTCAACCTTTCCAGACTACAGCACCAATTTCAGGAGTCTGATTTGTCTTGTGTACCCAGAAGTTTCACCTCACTTAAAAACTACTTGTTTACAAAATCAAACATAAAATACAAAAGTATCACAGCGCGCTGTTACTGAAGAATTGTTACATTCTCATTTTTACCATATAATAAAATTAATTAGAAAAAAATTGTACTTATATTTCACTGCACAGTATATAAAGTAGTATAAACAAGTCATTGTCCGTATGAAATTTTAGTCTGTATTGACTTTGCTAGTGCTTTTTATGTAGCCTGTTGTAAAAGTAGGCAAATATCTAGATGAGTTGATGTACCCCGTGGAAAATCTCTGTGTACTCCGAGAGGTACATGTATTCCTGGTTGAGAAACACCGTTTTAGATGATAATCATTATCCTTTTGTGGGGAAAGAGAAGACGTCAACTGAGGTGGGCTGGAGCTGTTGTTAAAATCCGATCCCATTTCCTGGAAGGCAAAACAAGACGAACACACACAAAAGGGGAGGGAAAACAAGAGCAAATATAGAAAATACAGCTTCAGTCTCTGGTGCTGACTTTCACATGCAACCACACTGCTGAAAAAACCTCACTGCTTTGAGCAGGGGCTTGGACTAGACGACTCCCTGAGGTCCCTTCCAACCTCATCTTCTATGATTCTATGAGAAACACTGCCCCAGCACTCAGTCTTATCAGCCACTCTGAGACCTGGCTAGCTTGTACCAGCATCGGGCTGTTTAGGACACAGCTTTTGGTTGCCTTTCTAGTTACAGCTTATAGCAGTGAGGATCAAGTCAAATCTATGCAGCATCTTCAGTACTTCTTTAATCTCTATCTCATCGTTTTTCCAAAGGAAATGTCAGCTGTGGAGCCATGGAGTGATTTGAATGACACAGCAGTGACAGAATTCATCCTGCTGGGGTTTGGCAGAGGTCCAGGGCTCCAGTTGGTCCCTTTTGTGACGTTCCTGGTGATTTACGCAATAACCGTGCTGGGGAACATCACCCTGGTCCTCACCATTAGAGCCGACTCTCACCTTCACATCCCCATGTACTTCTTTATCATGAACCTCTCCCTCTTAGACTTTTGCTACTCCTCCACCATCGCCCCCAGAGCCATACTGAGCTTCCTCACAGGCAACCAAACCATTTCCTTCATGGCATGTGCCACCCAATTCTTCTTCTTCGCTCTCTTTGTCAGTACGGAGGCATTCATCCTGGCGGCCATGGCATACGATCGCTACACCGCCATCTGCAACCCTCTCCTATATTCTGCCGCCATGTCCAAACCCGTCTGCCTTCAGCTGATGGTGGGGGCCTATATCTGCGGGAGCCTGAACTCAATGGTGCAAACAGGTTTTACCTTTACTCTGCATTTCTGTGGCTCCAATGAGATCGACCACTTCTTCTGTGATGTTCCACCTCTGCTAAACCTCTCATGCACCAACACGTATGTCAATCAGATGGTGCTGTTTGCCTTATCCAGCCTCATCATAGTGACCACTGCCCTAATCATTCTTATCTCTTATGCCTACATCATCTCTGCTGTCCTCCAGACACGCTCTGCTGCAGTCCGATGCAAGACCTTCTCCACCTGCACCTCCCACATAGTGGTTGTGAGTATATTTTATGGGACTTTTTCCTTCATGTATGCCCAACCAAGTTGGTTAGCCTCTCCAGATCAGAGCAAAGTGGTGTCTGTGTTTTATACCCTTGTCATCCCCATGCTCAATCCCTTCATCTACAGCCTGAGGAACAAGGATGTGAAAGAAGCGTTGAGAAGAACCACAGGACGGATACTGGTTTTGAAATGAACCTTTTCTATGAACATTGAGCTAAATAATCATTTGGTATATTGGGAATATTTATAGTACAACAACTAGTCTATCTCTCTATTTATCTATCCATCCATCCCCATACACATCTATCTATCTATCTATCTATCTATCTATCTATCTATCTATCTATCTATCTATCTATCTATCTACCTACCCCACTCTCAACAGTCGAATGCCAGTAGAAGAATGATTTTTTAATTGTAATAAATCAGTCCTCTGTGTGTTTATGTTACCTCTCACATTTTTATGTATTTGTTTACCTCAAAAGACACCTGATCTGGACATCTGGATGCAAACATTGTTGAGCTTTGGGGTGTGTTTGAAATCTGCATCCAAATTTCTCAAATGCTTGATAAATGCTGGAATCCAAATTTAGTTCCCTGGCTTAGTGTGTGTGTTTGTGTGGTCATATCTCCCTTTATTGGCTGGTTCTAGTGACTTAACACCCTGCTATTGTCCAAAGGACTTAATACAGGATTTTTCAGGAACACTCAATGTTGTGGTCAATGGGAATTTTAAGTTTGACTTTAATGGAGGCAGATTTAGGCAAGCCCTTTTGAAAATGTAATTCTTCTGCTCTCAGTTCAAATTGCAGGGCTTTGTGCTCTGTGCGGGTGATTTTCAAAGTAGCCTGGGAGAATCAGGGTTAGATACCCTTTTCCACTTAGTGGCAGATGAGTATCAAAGACCCTTTGGGTTTATTCATAGACTTTGTCCATACTTTTCAGTTCAAACCCAACTCTGGTTAACCAGTTAATAGATTCCAAGACCAGAAGAGACAATTGTAATTATCTAGTCTGGTCTCCTGTAAAATGTAGGCCATAGAACGTCCCCAAAACAAATCCTAGAGGTCATCTTTTATAAAAACATCCAATCTTGATTTAAAAATTGTGTGGAAGTCTAGAGGAGAAAGGAACTGTGTAGCAGGTAATGAAAGGTGAGAGACAGACAGAAAACAAGCTCCTGGGTAGAGCTGGTCAAAAATTTTCAGCCAAAAAATGTAGATTCCACTTGACCAAAATATTTCATGAATTTGCATCAAATTCACCAAAATGGTTCAGTCCAAATAAAGTAAAATAGAATTAGAGAAAAAAACTGAAACAGTTTCAATATTTTTCAAATAAATGTTTCAATATTTCAACTAAAAATGCCTTTTTGTTTCAACTGTTGCTGCAGTTTTATTTTAAAAGAAAAGGTACACCTCCCCCATAAAACATTTCAATTTGCATCAAAGCAAATGTTTAACACTAAAAGACTTTTTTTACTTGTTTGCTTCACTGAAAAATTAGAAAAAAGTTTGTTTCAGATCAACACTCCCCCCATCCCATTTTATTTTTCTAATTTTTGGTTCCACCTGCGATTGGGTGTTCACCCCACACCAGCCTGGAAGGGGGTAAGAGGCACAGATAGGGTCAGTTAACCTTATAGGCCGTACCTGATGAAGTGTCTGACTTGACTGAAAATGATCAATGGTGGATAAAGCCCAGGTGGCGGAGGAGCTGGCTAGGGAATAAAACCAGGCAGTTTGCAGCAGAAAGGGGCTGCAGCATGGAAGTTGGTAGTCATTCTCTGGGCTTGGAGAGGAAAAGGAGGAAACCGAAATGGAGAGAGAAGCCCTGGGATCCTGGCCTTGAGGGAAGAGTTCACCCAGAAGGATGGAGAAGATAGCCTGTGGCAGGCAGAGTAGGAATCAATCAAAGGAAAGAGAAGCAAGGTTAGAGACTGAGCAGAGCTTGGCTGTTGACTTCCAGGTCCCTGGCTGGAACCCAGGTTTCCCTACCAGTCACTGGGCACAGGATTATGGGATATGCTAACCAGACAGCTGGTCAGGAGGGATTTTGATATCCTGGAAGCGGGGACTATACAGTGACCTATTCAGATGGCTCAGTAATGAAGAAAGAGAGCACCTTGAGTCAGAGAGAGAGAGGGTGCCGCAGGATATGTGAATGATTGAAGGCAGTACCAGACTGGAACAGAGCTGATTCCGCAGACATAGCCACAAGGAGTTGCCCCAATGAGGGATACTCTTGCCTCCTACTACAGAGGGGCACCACTTCTCAGTGGAGTTCCTCCCAGCTTTTCATGTAAGTGCAATGAGCTATGGAGGCTCTTTTGCCTTGGAACTAAGGATGGTTGGAATTTTTCCATGGCAATTGTTTTTGAAGAAAAATTGAAGTTTTGGGGAAATCAGGTTTTTGGTAAGAAGTATAAAGTTTTTAATTTTTGTCTTAATAATAATAATAATTAATCATTTAAAAACCCACAGCTTTTGTACAAAAAGTTTTTAATCAGAAAATACAGAGACAGACTTAGGAAGAAAAAAACCCCTAAGCCAAAAAAGGTACAAAAAGCAGCAGAAATCGGTGGGGCTCCTTGGAAGTGAGGCTCCTTGGAAACTCACACCCCTAAGCCTTTATCCTGGCCCTGAGAGACGATTGGGAGTTGCTGCCACAGCCACCAGAGTGAAATTGGGGGTGTCAGCAATCCTTGCCAGCCGTCCCAAGGCTGTGCTCCAGGATATTTTTGCTAACTTTCTTTGCTGATTTACTAGCTCCTTCAGATGAGATTGCCTGTTCCCGTTTTGATGGACGATGGGGCCCTCTTCTCCATCCAATTGGGGACCATTGGGAATTTGGATACCAGACCAGCAGAAAAGATCCGCGTCAGTGGGTGTATTGGGAACAGTCACGATAGGACAAACAGGGTTATTGTGACTCAGTTTATCCTCATTCGCTGGGGGGGCACAGGGTCTAAATGGAAGGGGAGGATAAAGAGGGCGAGGTAACAGAAGTTTGCTTTAAGGTGTCCTCTTGACCCTTCAGGGCCTGGTTCTCTGACTTAACACAGTTAAAATCCTCCATATGGCTCTCAGGCATTCTAACCCCAAATACACTGTGATAGTTAACTGCGCTGATCCTCCTTGGTTTGTTGCAAGATTTTAGCCGGGCTTCTAAGACTTGTAACTTTGTTCCATAACCCAGACAAGCTCTCCCAGAGAGCTGGTACCAAAATAGCCTTTTCCTTATCCTGGGGAAACCTGGATGTGAGGAAGGCTTCTGCCCACCCCTGGATGGCTGGCCATTCCTGACATCCTCTGGGAGGCACCCCATCTGGCCCCCCAAACTTTCCTAACAACTTAATATATTCCCTAACTGTAGTTACTATAAAGGGCCCATCCAACATACCCATATCTATGGCGAGGAGTGGTGATCAGCACTTCTCTATCCTGGGATCCTGTTTGTGATGCCAGATGTTAGAAATAATTAAACAGGTTGTCCTGGGGGCAGTTTGGGGAGACGGAATGCTTCATTGCCTGCTCGTTCCATTTCGACACTGCGAGTGAGCAATGAGGGGGTTACTTTACAATCTTTTTATCTATACTAGTATATAAATGTATACATTTCCAGCAACTCCCCATAGACCCTTAGTTGGTTACACTGACACCTATAAAATCAATTTTAACAACTACATGATGAATACAGTTATTCCCGCCCCTGTTTGTTGTTTACAGGATTACTATACAGAGGCCAGGCACATCACCTTAAAACCTATAAATTTTACAACATTCTTTGAAGTAAAGGCATGCCAGGGGGAGAAGGAAGATAATGATTTCTTCCCACCAAAAAGCCTTGCACAGAAATAGCGATAGACTCATCCCCTGTGCAGATGGCCAGGAACAGAGGAGAAGAAGAGAGGTAACAGACTATAACTAGAATTCACACCAATTAACAGAAACAAGGTTTGCCCGTGCCATGACCTTGTTCCCTGTAATTTAGGCCTGACCCTTGTCCAGCTTTTAATTCTTTACTCTCCTACACCTATGATATACAAGACACAGGTTTAATCAAGTGGATAGTCAGATGAACGTGAGCACTCAGTGCGAAACTGCAGAAAAAAGGGCACTGCAACCATTCAATGCATAAGCAAGGTGATCTTGAGTAGGAGTAGAGAAGTTTTTTACCTCTGTATTTGGCTCTTTAGTTTAGGAGACAAAGTTCTAGCAAGATCCAGTAACTGGAAGTTGAAGCTAGACAATTTCAGACAGGAAATAAGGTGTACATTTTAAAAGTGAATGTAATAAATCAGAGCAACAGTTTATGCCGGGGTCAGGGGGCCTCTCCTTCACTGACGTTTTGAAACTCAAGATTGGATTTTTTTCTCCTCCCTAAAAGACATGATCCAGTTCAACCAAGAATTGTTTTGGAAGAGTTTTCTGGTCTCTGCTATCCAGGAGGTCAGCCTAGGTCAGTGGTTCCCAATCTTTTTGGCTCAAGGGCCACAGATATCATTTTTACAACCCTGAAGGGCCACCAATCTCTGCTAGCAGCCCCCCCACCACTACAGCTAGACACAAGGACCTCGCTGATCTCCTGTCCCCCTGGCTGCAGCAGGGAAACTGCACATATCCTGTAACCCTGTGCGCTCCACCTGGGTCCCTAGGCAGTGGCTCCTTTCTGCAGCACGGGGGATGGAAGATCAGTGCTCCCCTCTCTCTGGCTCCAGCAGGGACCCCAGCGCCTATGGACCCAGGATGAGTGCTTTGCCTTTCTCCCTGATACAGCCAGAGGGAGGGGACCGCTGATCTCTCATGCCCTTGGCTGCAGCAAGGAGCCAGCACTGGTCTTGTAGCCCCGCGGGAACAAGCTCTGCCTGGGTCCTTATGCAGAAATTCCCTTCTGCAGCCAGTGGGAGGAGAGCAGCAGGCCACTTTGAAAGACCAAGGGCCACAGGTTGGGAACCACTGGACTCGGTGACCACAACAGTCCCTTCTAGCATTAGAATCTAATGAAATGAATTTGGAGGAGAATAAGTCTCCGATACAGTTATTCCAGATATACACTCGAGTGAGTGAGATAAGAATTAGCCATTTTGACTGTGGTGGAATTACTCCTGATTTCACAGATTCATAGACCTTTAGATCACCTAATCTGATCTCCTGTGTATCATAGGCCATTAAATTTCACCCAGATACCCCGCCGTCACGCCTAATAAATTGACTAAAGCACCTTCCAGAAAGGCATTCAGTCTTGGTCTGAAGACATCAAGAGATGATGAAAAATCTCTCCCTTCCCTGGTAGTTTGTTCCACTGATTAACCAACCTCAGAAAGGTGCGCCTAATTTATATTCTCAACAAGAGTCCTGTAGCAGCTTAAAGATGCATCTGATGAAGTGGGTTGCAGCCCACGAAAGCTTATGCCCGCAGAAATTTGTTAGTCTTTAAGGTTCTACAGGACTCTCATCGTATTTGCTGTCTACAGACAAACACGGCTACCCCTCTGGAATAATTTCTAATCTGGATTTCTCCATCTTTAGTTTCCAGCCATTTGTTCCTGTTGTGCCTTTCTCCGCTCGATTAAAGAACACTTTAGTACTCAGTATTTGCTCCCAGCACAGGTATTTTGCATTGCAGTTGAGTCACCACTCAGTATTGTTTTTGATAAACTAAAAGTTTTGAAATCTCTAGGTCTTTCACCGTCAGGCATTTTCTCTGACCCTTGGATCATTTGTGTCTCCAGGTCTGGCTGCATGTATGTGTGTGTTTTTCTTCTTTTGCATCCTCTCATTTTTTCATCATGGTTTCTAAGGAAGCAGAACCGGACGCTGTATTCCAGTACCTGTCTTAAACAATTCCATATACAGAAGTAAAATCAGCAGCTCCTCAGTACTTCCTTGTTTATACATGCAAGCATTGCATTAGCCCTGTTTTTCATATCATCGCACTAGGAACTTACGTTGAGTTGCTTGTCCTTTAGACCGCAAAATCCTTCTCAGTCCTTGCTTTCCTGTCTCCCATTCTGTACATATGGCCGGCATTCCTTGTTCCTTGATGAATCACTTTTCATTTTTCTGTATTAAAATACATTCTGTTTGAATGGGCCCAGTTTACTAAGAGACCCAGATCACTCTGTGTGACTGCCTTATCCCCATCCTTATTCACCACGCTGCCAATCTTTGTCTCAAACAAATCTTTGTCTAAACCTTAGCAAAGATTTTGATACTGTCTCTCACAGTATTCTTATTAGCAAGTGAAAGAAGTATGGGTTGGATGAATGGACTATAAAATGGATAGAGAACTGGCTAGAGCATAGGGCTCAACGAGTAGTGATCAATGGCTCCATGTCTAGCTGGCAACCGGTCACAAGCGAACTGCCCCAGGGGTCGGTCCTGGGGCCGGTTTTATTCAACATCTTTATTAATGATCTGGAGGATGGGGTAGATTGCACCCTCAGCAAGTTTGTGGATGACACTAAGCTGGGGGGAGTGGTAGATACCCTGCAAGGTAGGGATAGGTTACAGAGTGACCTAAACAAACTGGAGGATTGGGCCAAAAGAAATCTAATGAGGTTCAACAAAGAAAAGTGCAGAGTCCTCCACTTAGGAAGGAAGAATCCCATGCACAGCTATAGACTGGGGACCGACAAGCTAGGCAGCAGTTCTGCAGAAAAGGACCTGAGAAACAATGAGGTCAAGGACGCCCTGAGAAGAGCTATGAATCAGTGGATTCCTTCCAGAAGAGGCCACCATGTTCCAGCTGTATTTTGAAGTCTTTTGAATGCTGAAAAAATAATTTCTTCTGTGACCTAATGGCTATTTAAAAACTCTCCTGTACTGATACACACCAGGTCAGATGGGTGGCCTTTGTGTTGGTGTCTGTAGGGGCATTGCCTCCATTTCTGCTAACTGTGCCCTCCTATGTTTATATCATCATCAGCATCCTGAGAATCCACACCACCACTGAGAGGAAAAAGGCTCTCTTCACGTGCTCCTTTCACCCCATCGTGGTAACCATCTTCTACGGGACCCTGATCATCGTGTATCTGACACCGACTGTTGACACTTGGAGAGAGCTGAACAAAATCTTCCCTCTCTTTTACACTGTCCTGACCCCCACGATCAACCCCCTCATCTACAGCCTGAGAAACAATGAGGTCAAGGACGCCCTGAGAAGAGCTATGAATCAGTGGATTCCTTCCAGAAGAGGCCACCATGTTCCAGCTGTATTTTGAAGTCTTTTGAATGCTGAAAAAATAATTATTATTTTAAGAGTCCCCCGTCAAGACAATGAATATGTGCTTTGTCTTGTCATTTATTGAGTTTTTCTTTTTTCTTTCCATTAAAAAGATAGTCAAAGGTGGAATTTGTATTGTAGCAGAGCTTTGAGGGCCTGATTGGGATCGGTGCTCCATTGTACTAATCTCTAGACATCCAAACAATGAGAGTCTCTGCCTCAAAAAGCCAACAGTCCAAATAGACAAGGCAGACACAGGGTGGAAAAGGAAACAGAGGCATAGGGACGTGAAAGGATTTTCCCAATATGACACATTGAAGCCCGGTCTACATTGAAAAGTTATGTCACCATAGTGACAATGCTCAGGGGCATAAAATACCCCATCCCTGAGTGTCATAGCTATGCCAGCGTAACCCCCGTGTAGATGCCTTTAGGTCAATGGAAGATGCCTTCTGTCAAGATAGCCCTGGGGCCGGAAGGGAACCTTGCCACAAGCTGTGCCTTCCCTTTGCGGTTCTATCTCTCCAGGCTGTTCCCAGGGGTGGGCCCGGGCGCTGATGCTGAAGGGGAAGGCCCTGAATGTGATGCCCGACTACAGCCCCCAGGCCGAGGAGCTGCTGGCCAAGGCCATGAAGCTGGACCCGGAGCTGGTGGAGGCCTGGAACCAGCTGGGCAAGACCTACTGGAAAAAGGGTAATGTCACAGCCACTCACACCTGCTTCTCTGGGGCACTGGGACATGTGAGTCCCACCCCCGGGCAGGCCAGAGGTCCGGCGTGGCCCATCCCAGGGGACAGAGAGGAGAGAGACCTGGCTGCCCCTCGGGGGCAAATGGGGTGGATAGGTGGGGCCAAGGGACCTATCTGGGGCAAGGGGAGAAGAGCTGGACCAAGGAGCCAATCCTGGGAAGGGGAGACTGGGCCAAGGGGCTGATCTGAGGGCAGAGGAGGCGGGGACAGGGAGGCAGGAGGCCTGGCTGAGGGGCTGACCCGGGCTCCGCATTTTCTCCCCCCCGCCAGCGGCAGAACAAAGTCTCGCTGCAGAACCTGTCCATGGTGCTGCAGCAGCTGCGAGCTGAAAGCGCAGAGCCACAGGCCCAGAACGTCGTGGACAGCATCCAGCAGGCCAAGCTGGCTGTCCAGATGGACGTGCGGGACGGGCGCTTGTAGTGTCAGTGACGGCCCCTTCCCTTCCACGGGCAATGTGCCCCAGCGATATCCCGCAGTTCGACCCTCCATCCAAACCCAGTTATCACTATCCCCCCTTCCCACCCTCAGCTATATCCGTCTATCCCATCGGCTGTGTCCATCCCTCCATCCATCCATCCATCCTCAGCCATATCCCTCAATCCCCCTCAGCTATATGCCTGTGTCCATCCACTCTCAGCTGTATCCATCCCTTCACGCCTTCTCAGCTGTAGCCATCCATCAACCCTCCATCCTCAGCCATATCCCTCCAGCCATTCATCTATGACGGCCTCTGTCCAGCCGATCTCCGTGCTAACCTCCGTGTCTCTCCAACACAGACGTCCTGGGAAATGCCTATCTCTCGCGTCCTTCAATGCCAGCCAGCGCCCCAGTATCTCCCAGGAGTCCCTGAGCGCCTATGGCCAGGCGGTAGGTAGTGCCCTGTCTTCTGTTGACTGCAGGGGGGGCTCTTCTCCGGGACCCAGGACTGGCGCCCATTCTCCAGCACGGCATGTGGGGTTGCTATGTTCCACCAAGCAGGCGGGAGGCTCAATGGGGGATGCTCTGACGTTGCTTTCCTCTCCCTGCTAGGAGAAGATGGATTCTACGGCCTCCTGTAACCCAGAGCTGCACCTCAACAGAGCTACGGTGAGAAGGGGAGAGGAAGGGGTGATTGAAGAGGGATGGGAGGCTCAGTTGGGGTGTGCTGCCCTGGGAATCCAGGCCCCAGCATGCTTCTGGAGGGCACCGTGCTGCAAGAAGCAAGGCGGGGCTCGGTTGTGGTGTTTTCTGCTAGGCTGTCTAGACATCATGAACTGTACTATACTCCATGTGTGCGTGTGCCAGCTGCCCCCTTGTGGGAAGGAAGGAGCCCTGCTCTGGGCATTGGCGCATCCAGGCTCCTTTCCGCTCTAACCACTAGCCCTCAATGCCCTCCCGAAGCCAGGGGTTGAATCGTAGAATCCCAGGGTGAGAAGGGACCACAAGGGTCAATCTCCTCCAACCCCCCTGGCGAGGTGCAGGATCTGTGGTGTCCAAAACCATCCAGGACGGATGGATACCCAGCTTTCTTCTGAAAACCTGCAGCCATGGAGCTACCCACTGGACGGCCCGCCTCCCCCACCTTGAGCCAGGTATAGAACCCAGGAGTTCTGGCTTCCAGCCCCCTCCCTCTAACCCGTTAGATCCCCTTAGGCCTGGAAGAGAACCCAGGAGTCCTGGCTCCCAGCCCCACTTCTGTGACCACATTGTTGTGTGTTTGCCAGGAGTCAGCTGCACAAGTACGAGGAGAATTACATGGAGGCCCTGGAGGGTTTTTCCCGGGTGGCCGCCCTTGACCCAGCCTGGCCCGAGCCCTGGCAGTGCCAGCAGCAGCTCCTGGATTTGCTAGAGTGACTCACCAGCCTCCTGGAGAACAAGGTAGAGCATCTGCCCTGCTCCCGGCCCTGCCCTGTCAGGCTTACAGTCTCAGTCGGTGACCCTGCTGCCCTTCCTCCCACTGCAGGGCAAAATGAAGGGTAAGAATCTGCAGAGCATGCTGGGAAGCCTGTGCCCATCCCAGCTGGGCCCCTGCAGGGATGGGCGATGCCAGGACTCCTCCGGTCAGAAGGTGGCATTGGAGCATCAGCCCCTGAGCGCCCTGCGGCCGGGCGTGAATGCAGGGGCCATTGTGCTGGGCAGGGTGCTCTTCAGCCTTACCGCGGACGAGAAGGTGCCCTTGTGAGTACCAGCCTGTCCGTCAGTCCTCAGCGCTTTCTGTTGATTTTTGTCTGTCTGTCTTCCGTTCCATCCATCCATCTGCTCACCATGCTATCCATCTGTCAGTCTTGAGTGCCATCCATTTGTCCATCCTCCTCTCTATCTATCCGTCCAGATCTCTGTCTCTCCTGTTCTCCATCTGTCAGTCCTGAGCTCTGTCCGTCCATCCATCAATCCACATACATACACCCCTTCTATCCATCTATTCATCCATCCGTCCGTCCATCCATCCCCATATACCCATCCATCCATCCATCCATCCATCCATTCATCCAGTGCCAGGCTCACACTCTGGCCTCTTTCTTGCAGTGCGTTTGGCCTGGCTGACTCCGAGGGCCCCTGTTTTGCTGTCACTGTCTATAACATGGTGCAGAGCTGGGGGGTGCTCATCGGTGACTCGGTGGCCATCCCTGAGCCGCACCTCCAGCACCACCGCGTCCAGCACCAGGACAAAGTGAGCGCGGCCCCGTCGTCCCTGCTGCCTGCTTAGTGCTGGAGGGATTTTATAGGCATGGCCCTGCAGGAGGAGGGATATAGGAAGACACCAGAGATAGCGGGGGGGGGGGTGGGGGCATCAGGGCTTTTGTTGCAGCACATTGGGGGCAAGGTGTCTTGCCCAACCCCCTGCTTATGGGATAGAGGTGGAAGTGCCTTTAAATTGGGGGCGGGGGATCACTATTTACTCCCTGATATCTACCTACACATTCAGGGAAGCAGAAGCCCACTAGCGGCACATGAGTGCCCAGCAAGGAAGGAGTTAATTTTGACACGCTTGCTGGGAGACTAGAGCACATCTCAGTCTTCTGTGACAAGCAGGTTGCAACACTCTGGTGTGTCAGGTTTTTTACAGCTGCCTAGGGGATTTGGTCTCCTGTTAAATTAAGGTACTCAAAGACCTTAGGCAGGTTTAACAACCTCAGCACACAAAATGGAAATCACCATCAGTAGGATCCAGAGCGAACAGTGGCATTTGCCCTGCCTCTGAGATGGGCTGGGAAATTTCAGCCATCAGTAGGGTTCAGAGTTAACCACCTTTCTGACTGACTTCTCTTGTCTTCACCATATACCAAGAGTTTCTCCTTCCCTGGGATCCACGTGGAGACCCCACGCCTGCTGGTTGTGAACAGCAAGATGCAGGGATCCTGCAGCCAGGCAGCAACAACTGTGGCGTACCGAGCGCAGAGCGAGTGAGGCTGTGGGGAGAGAGCCCCTTTTCCTCCGGTGCCGCTGCTGGAGGGATCAGATCTATTCTGCTGTTTGCTGCCCCCGGTGGATCCCACAGGCATAATGGCTTGGAGAGGCTTGTGGGGCCAGGAGGATACAGGGGATTTACAAGTGGGGATTGGGGCAAAGGATGCGGATTGAGAATGGGGAGATCCCTCCTAGAGAGAAGGACTGGGACAGCCGGACCTGGAGGGTATAGATGGGGGAGCTCAGAATGGGGCTGTCCCCACCTATGGAGAGGAAGAGACATCCCCCTTTCCCCATCCACTCTCCATGTTCCCATCACCCAGAGCAGTGAGCTGTACCCCGGCTCTGCCCCCTGGCACCCCAAGAAATGGACTAAGCCTGGGTGTCAGGAAGTCTCACCAGGATCAACCCATCTATGCCCTTTCCATCCTTATTTCTTCCCTGCCGTGTATCTCCGGGGCCCGGCTCTCTGTGTATAGACAGTGAGTCTGGCCCAGCACCCGGCTCTCTGTGTATACAGAGCGGAGGCATATTTATTTTGGAAGCTTTGTTTTATTTTATCATTTTTTATGTTTAACGTTTTTTTTCCCTTTCTTTTCATATGAATAAAATCCATCATCGATGTGCTGCGGGGTCAGGGAAGTTATCTGTGTCTCTGTCCCCCTCCGCACCCGTCTGTCTGTCTGTCTCCTTACCCCACTGTCCTCCATGTGTCAGTTGTTTCTCTTGGGAAGGTAAAGGGCAGGACTACAACAGCCTGGCATGTGGCTGAGCCGTGCGTCAGCCACTCGGTCTGGCTTCCCCTCTGGCACCGAAGGAAATCTGCCTGGATGGAGGAGGAGGCCAGGGCAGATCCACAGAGAGATTCACAAGTGAACTGAAGTCCAGTGTTGAGGCTCTGTCCACACGGTGACTGGAGACCCGTGGCTGCCCCATGCCAGTCAACTCGGGTTGCGGGGCTGTTTCTCCTGCTTCTTCACCTGCACTGGAGCATTATTTAGCTGAGGTTAGTCCTGCTTCAAGCAGGGGGTTGGACTAGATGACCTCCTTCCAATGCTAATCTTCTATGATTTTATGACTCTAAGACAAGTAAAGAAGAAGTTGACTAAAAGCTGAGAGTAACTGCATCCTGCTATCCAGGACTGAGAGGTTATATCAGAGATTCAAGAACATGCAGATTTGTCTTAAAGGTAAAGCAACCTTTCCCCCCTCTTCCTATTTGAAATCACATTTCAAAATAAAAAGACAAACATTAAAAGCATCATAGATTCCAGGGTCAGAAGGAACCAGTGTAATCATGTAAAACACGTAGCCATCAAATGTACCTACATTAATTCCTGTGGCACCCCACCAATTAAAAAAAATGTTTCTTTGTGCCATAGTGTCAGCCTGAAACATTTTCTAATCTGAAACTGAAATGTAGCCAGATTTCCAAAGTGAACAGATGTTTATGTGGTTGGAAAATACCAAATTAGCATTCACAGAGATACCTGTTATAGCCCTTCATGATTTATGGCTGTGGCGATTTGGGGAATTTGTCTGTGCAGTTTATGAATTCAGGTTGGTGTTACAAAGATGTTATAAAATGAAGGCATACAGGAATGCCTCTATGTGGAAGTTGAATCCACTACTTGTGGACATGGACTGAAGGACGTACCTACTGGACAATTAATAGTGATTAATCTTCATGCTGAACTTTGACCCAACAGTTGGTATGCTAAGGAAGTCAGCTGATTCCTGTAGAACAGTGTTTCTCAATTAAATTTGGCCACGGAACCCTTTTGAACTCCATAAATAATTGTGGGACCCCCCAAACTCTTAGCAGTCTTCAAATGTCGAAATAAGCAAAGGTCAGCATTTCTCACTTAAATTACACTTACACTGGATACCCTCTGCCGGAAAATCTGAGACATCTTCCCTTTTTCAGCGGCGCGGAAAACAGCTGCTCTCGGCGGCGGAGAACAGCTGATCGGTGGCACGGAGAACAACTGCTTGCGGAACCCTAACAGTGTTCTTGCGAAACCCCAGGGTTCCGCAGAACACCAATTGAGAAACACTGATGTAGAAGCTACTTCCTCCAGACTGTTGCAGGAGGTGTTGGTGATGGTGGATTTGGAAAAAACACCAGGAGCAGAATAAAGGAACCAGATGTTGGTAGGGGGCACATAAAGTCAAGACACTCACTAAGACAGGAAGACAAAGCTTTAGGTAGAAGAGGAGAAGAGACAGAGAGACTTTTGTAGTGCGGGTCCTCTGTAGGTATGGACCAGCCAAGTCAGAGAAGGGCAGCTGGGGGAAAGAAAGCTCCATGTTTTGGAAGAGAAGTCATGAGCTGCTAACAAAGGACCCTGGACACCCAAGAAATGTCTTCCAATCCCAGACAACTCTCCAGAGTGGGGAGAAAGTTGAGGTAGGGAAATGTGGATAGGGGTGTTCAAATGTGGATAGGTTAAGTAAAGAGCAAGGAGCTTTCAGAATCCTGTGCAAAGTCTGTCTGTGCATCTGTTGGCTTTCACTGTAAATCAGAGGGCTCACACCTATAGAGGCTGACATGAGTTTCAGGACCTGGGCAACGGGATCCCATTGGCAAGAGGGTGTAAGACAAAACTCTGCCCAACCTAAACTCTGCTCAGCCCCAGCACACTAGAACTTACCTGACTAGATCACTGACAACAGCTCATGTAGGTGTTGGTGTTATCCTAGTGGTTTCTATTCAATTAAATATCCTGCATCAATCACAATAACATCTCAGCACCCATAACTGTGAACAACTTTAAAGAGCAATAAGGACATTCCCAAAAATATCAAATAATGAGTATCATTGGCCGTGAACTCTTCACTGAAGGGAAGCATTTTTCTGCTCCTACACATCAACATTTAGTGTATGACAGAAGGTGAGCAAATAAGCCGAACTATTATGACAACACTAGGTCTCTGGAGTATTTCTAGTGAAAAATTTTTCACTGAGGTGCTTCTTTTGAAGCAAAATGGATTTTTTAATTAAATGGAATATTTTGCAAAAATCTCCATATTCTGCTAAATTTTGTGGGATTTTTTCATTTGAAGAACAAAATCCAAGCACTGAAAATAGTTTGGCAAAAACTGTTGATGAAAATAATTATTTTTCTTTTCGTCTTTTTTTTTTTCAGGGAAAAGTAAAGCAAAGCAATTTCCCAACCACATCTAATTTGGGTATCTTGAACCTTTATTTTCTCTTTTACTGCTGCAGTTTGGATGACAGAATATGCCTGATTTGTTCCAAAATGGGCAAATAAATGCCTTGATGTGGGGTTTTGATCCAATTGTTGGAAAGGTAAATAGCTGGGAATGATGAGCTTTGAACCTTTCTGGAACTTAAAAGAAGATGTGATTTAAGTTCATCAGCTACACGTTACATTGTTGGGTTTCTTTGTATTCCTTAGATACGACCATGGCAAACACAGAGTTGACAAAGCCCTGGTTGGGATGATATAGCTGAGGTTAGTCCTGCTTTGAGGAGGGGGTTGGACTAGATGACCTCCTGTGGTCCCTTCCAACTCTAATATTCTCTGATTCTATGATTCTAACCATCACAGAATTCATCCTCCTGTGGTTTGAGGATCTCCCTGCATTGCAGATTCTTCTCTTCCTCCTGCTCCTAGTGATCTACATTGTGACCATGGCTGGGAACATCCTCACCATTGCACTAGTTGTGGCTGATCAGCACCTTCACACCCCCATGTACTTCTTCCTGGGGAACTTGTCCTGCTTGGAGACCTGCTACACCTCCACCCTCCTGCCCAGGATGCTGGCCAGTCTCCTGACTGGGGACAGAACCATTTCTGTTATTGGCTGCTTTGTACAATTATATTTCTTTGGTTCTCTGGTGGGAACAGAATGTTACGTCCTAGCTGCAATGTCTTATGATCGGTATTTAGCAATATGTAAACCACTGAATTATTCGACCCATATGAATGAAAGGTTCTGTTTCCAGCTAGCAGCTGGGTCCTGGATAAGTGCATTTTTGGTTGTTACCATAATAATATTTTTAATGTCACAATTAACTTTCTGTGGCCCCAGTGAAATTGACCATTTCTTTTGTGATCTCACTCCAGTGATAAAACTCTACTGCAGTGTCACCCGCAAGATGGAACTTGTGACCTTCTTGAGCTCCTTCCTATTCACTTTACCACCATTTCTATTAACCCTGACTTCCTACGTTTGTATCATAAATGCTATCCTGAGAATTCCTTCTAGTACTGGAAGGCAAAAGGCATTTTCCACCTGCTCCTCTCACCTTATTATGGTTACTACTTTCTACGGGACACTGATCATTGTGTATATTTCACCAAAAACCAAGATGCTGCAAGAGCTTAACAAAGTGTTCTCTGTCTTCTACACCGTCCTGACTCCTCTGGTCAATCCCCTTATCTACAGTCTGAGAAACAAAGAGGTCATGGAGGCCCTGAGAAAAACTGTCAGGAACTTTATGGCTTTCATAAGTACATTTATTTAGGGTAAAATGAAATGAAATGTATGATCTCCAACATTCAGTCACAGGGGCAGAATCTGGCTGGTCTTATAAGTTGTTCAAAGTGGGTGCTAGATAATAAAAGTTTAACTGTATTGGTTAGATGAATCTGTCTACGAAATAAAGTAAAGTTGGAGACAGGGACACTGGCACATACTTGTGTTTGAACTAACAAATATGGTTAGAAGCTTTCATGACTTCTGAGAAGGTCTCAAAGTTACTGAAGCAAGTATCCATGATGTGAGTTGCATTAACAGCATATAACCAGAACCATTAGATGTGTTTTTTCTCGGTCATCACCTGGAGTGACATTGGCACCAGTCTCTGGACATTTCTTTTCTGGGTTCACTTGGCAGATGGCTTAAGTCTGAAGAGCTAACAGTTGATGGAGAAAGTGGGAGAAGAAATGGTGAGCTTCATCAGCAAGGTTACCCACATCATTTATTTGAACACCGAGCCCTTTCACAACATCACTGGGATTTCAAAGGGGCCTAAGGAAGTTATTAACCCTGTTCCCCATGAAAGTTAATAAGAATTGGGATCCAGACTTCAAAAGCTATTTAGGCACCTAAAGATGCAGATAGGCACCAAGCAGGATTTTTAAAACCAGCTAAGCAAGTAAAGTTCCTGATCCCATTGGAATCTATGGAATCTTAGTCTTCAGAAGAGAAGAATGAGGGGGGGATTTGATAACAGCCTTTAACTACCTGAAAGGGGGTTCCAGGGAGGATGGAGCTAGGCTGTTCTCAGTGGTAGTAGATGACAGAACAAAGAACAATGGTCTCAAGTTGCAGTGGGAGAGGTCTAGGTTGGATATTAGGAAAAACGTTTTCACTAGGAGGGTGGTGAAGCACTGGAATGGGTTACCTAGGGAGGTGGTGGAATCTCCATCGTTAGAGGTTTTTAAGGTGCGGCTAGAAAAAGCCCTGGCTGGGATGATTTAACTGAGGTTAGTGCTGCTTTTAACGGGGGCTTGGATTAGGTCACCTCCTGAGGTCCCTTCCAACCATAATCTTCTATGATTCTATGAGGCAGCAATATTTAGAGGTTTTATTATGAACATCTCCAAACTTCAAATTATGAAAACAAGAAAGCAAACATTCCTGCTTTCTTCAAACTTTATTGTTCGTATTTGTTTATTTTTAATTATCACAGGAATGGCAGATCTTCATTATTCTGTCCTCTGTCTAAATGAAATCCTTCCCATCATCTTAATTATGGCACCAGAACCATCTCCACCACAATAACTGGATCTTCTTGTTATCCATAAAGGTGATGAATCCCTCTTAGTCTGTTTCAGCTATCCTGACAACTCCACCATTCTAACACTGCTGTAATTTAAAATGCATGGGCTTCAAAAACAAACCAAGAGTATCTATTACAATATTATCTATCAACAAAAATTGTCCTAGGGTATGTCTACACTTCCACCATGGTGCTGGCACTCCCGGATCGATGCAGTGGGATCAAGCGAGCAGGCTGTGGAGACCCCCTCAATCGATCCCAAAAGTGCTCTCCAGTCGACACCGTAAATACACCCCCACGAAAAGCATAAGGCTGTGTCCAGTGGAGGGCATGTCCCATTAGCACAACCTGATGGAGACACCATGGTAAGTCAAAGTTAATAGCTTGCGTATCTCCCATAGACCCAGCATGGCAGTATAGACCAGGCCCCTGTAACAGCTTTTAATATAATCCACGGAGACAGGTAATACAGAGATTTCCTTTATAAATGACTTTATGTCCCTGATTCACAAGAGATGACATTAATGAAACTGTGCTGGTTACACCAGTTGGGGTTTTGACCATCTAAATTAAAGTACAGATACCCTCCACTCCTATTTTCATTTATTTTTGGAACTTTTTTACATACAAAACCCAATATTTTGTTTTTAAAAATTGTCAAAATTGTTTTCAAGTTTTTGTTGTTTACAGAAAAACTGAGTTTTAAATTAATAAAAAATATAAGTTTTGAAGATTTTGTAAATTAAAAAAAGACTAAAATGGGATAAAATATGCAGAAAATTAGTTTTCAAAATTGTTGACAGTTTTTCTTAAAAACTTAATTTTATTTTAAAGAACCGAACTTTTTTCTACAACGTGAATACAAATCCTATAAAAAAATTGTCAAAAATAACAAAAATAATTGAAAAGTCAACAAGTTTTTGTTAACAGTTTTAATTTTTAAAAAGGCCATTTTTCATTCAAGTAAGACACTTTTCCTTTGATGAATACTGACCAGATCAAAAGTAAAGAAAATGGGAAAAGGGAGATTGTTAAAATGAAATGGTTCCTTAACTTTATAAATTTCAAGTATTTTAACTATTTCCTTCCTTTTCTGTCTGTGTAATAATAGAGTAAAATAATTTTAAATGGTCTTTGTTACAATGGGAATACATCAACATTAGTTTGATATGAGTGAGCACGTCAGAATGAATTGTTCAACATTTTAACAATGAGCAAGGTTTTTAAACCAATGATACTCACTTTTGGGTCTATGACACAAACTCTGAATAATACAACAGACTCTTAACAAGTCCTTGGAGCAAAGAGGCTGCACAGAGGTTTCTGACCACAGTGCTCTTTGCGTAAAGCTAACTTTTGATAGTCAGGTCAATAAATGCACATGACTGTGCACCTGCATCTCCAATAGAAGCGTGGGATCAGATTTTGCTATCCGAGTCTAATAACTTCCCTAGATAAGTCATCAGCAAGAACTGAACCCAAACCATCTCTACTGAAAGCACGAGTCTCTACTGTACAAGCTAAAGGAATACATCTGTCAGCTCGGTGCCTAGAGCTGACACATACATCTCTATAATCAGTCTAGCCACTAAAGGGATGCAGAGAGAGCTGCACTGTGCTAACTTGTGTTGCACAAGTATGGGACAGGGACATCACTATCTTGCAGTTCATCATTAATATAAGGAAGATACAACTTCTCACACTCTGCCCTCCAGATATTGGCTAGAGAAACACATGCTTCTGAGCGGGGTTAAGGATTGCATCCGGCATTTGATGGGCAAGACACACATGATCCAGCTTTTGAGCTGAACTTCTTGCTTTGGGAAGATACCGTTTCACAGTCCTAGGAGATCTCATCCCCTCTAGATGGAAAAGAGCAGGATTTCCTATGAGGTCAGAAGCTCTCCTCTCTCTATTCATCCTACTTTGAGTTTTCATATTGGCTCCATACCCAGAACTGCTTCAACTGTCTGGAAAATAAAGACATAATTAACATCTCCTTCCTTGTTAGTTATAAATTCCCATGTGTCAAGGAAGCATCTCACCCTCTCATAATAAGGATGAACAATTCAGGAGAGACACACACTCCCTGATACTGAATACAATGTTCAAAGCAGGAGAGAAGAACCAAGTTTCTTCACTGACAGAACTGAAGCTTATGAAGGACATGGAGATAGAAGATGAAGTGCAGAACGTGTATCCTGGCTTACAAAGCAACGAATGAAGGATATGTCAAAATACTCAGGCTGATGTGCGCCCATCTTCAAGGTAAACCTAGCTTTCCCACGTATTCAAACAGATTATCCTCTCTCTCTCTCTCTTATGTCATTGTCCTCTTGTGTCTGTTGAGAACTCTGTATGGGCATAACTCACTTTGATGTAGTTACACTGGTGTGAATTTTACTTGTCTAGACAAGCCCTCTTCCTATAAGGAGTTTCTTCATTGTCACGCCAGAATTTCTGTGGCGATAGCACTGAAAGATTGTAGAAGCAGCGTCTCTGCTCACTATTATGATACAGCAGTAGCTAAAAAGTCAACAAACTCCTCTATGTTAATGGCCTCATCGGCACATCTCAAATGTCTTTGTTTTAGCATTAGTGTTTAGATAGATAGATAGATAGATAGATTGATTGATTGATTGCTGGAACTATATTTTTAACTCAGGAAAAATAATGCATTAAAAGGTATCAAATCATTTTATAACCATAAAATAATGTATTTCTTTATGCCACAAGGAGTCAACCTGAAAAAGCCCTTTTTCCAACTCCAGAATTATTTTACAACTTTACGGTCGATAATAATCGATGTACTGTCTGAGCCCATCACAATTATTTATTAATTTGCCATGACGACACATCCGTGAGGTAGATCAGGATTTGTGACAAAACATGCCCCTGGGTGTCTATATTTATGCATATTGCAGTGTGTTGCCCAAAACGTGATTTATGTGCCTGACTTCCAAGATGGTATGTTAGGCCAACAAAGAGGATCAGAGTCCAACTCCCTCACCTACCCCAGGATAATATTTATAATCCTTGCAGACCAAATGGGTCTAACTGCCCGAATGATGGAGTTGCCACCATTATGGGGATGTTCTTTTGGGTAGGTCCTGATGGATGCTATGGCTGACTATTAAAAAATCGTTTGAATAGCCTGGCTCAAAGGGAACAAGGATAAGGGACTGTCACCAACCAGTGATAGGAGACAAAGAGAAATAACATGATGGGTGGTGAATCACTGGAATGGGTTACCTAGGAAGGTGGTGGAATCTCCATTCCTAGAGGTTTTCAAGGCCCAGCTTGACAAAGCCCTGCCTGGAAAGATTTAGTCAGGGTCGATCCAGCTTTGAACAGGAGGTTGGACTAGATACCTCCTGAGTTCCCTTCTAACCCTGATCTTCTACATTTCTATAAAGCAAGCTGTGAATGGGGAGTGTGAGCCCGGGGGTGGGGGTGTGTCTCTGGCGATTCTGGGCTGGCCTGGTGAATGTAACGTGGCGAAGATCTGTTCCTGTAACTTCAGTGGAACCCTTAGTTAGCAGTGAAGCGTAAGATGAGATGAGACCGTGTATGAGTGCAGGTTGTTTCCTTTTTTAAAATCCTTTCTCTCCATTATTTTTCCAAAGGATAGTACAAATATTTTGTTTTAACTAGGCAGTGGGTCACTAGAACTGGTCACAGGTTCCCAAAAGGAAGAAATGCAGTTGCTCAAAAGCCGGTGAAAGCTCACCTGACCGCCTCCTCATGGGTTAGGTGTGCTTTGAGAATGCCTGCCAGATCAGGAGAGATTGGCAAGGGAAAGCTTTCTGTGTGAATCCCACCAAGTCTGAGGTAGCTGTGTGCATGCCCACCTGCAGATATTTAGGTGTCTAGGGGATTTTGGTGCCTCCAGTTTTAGGCAGCAGCTGAGCGGGGGTTCTGAAGATATCAGTGACACCTAAATGATGCCCCTAAAATGTCAGTGAGGTGTCTAAGTCTCCTAGTAGATCTACTCCAAAGAGCTCAATGTACAGTTTTCCAAAGCCACTTTGACAATCTGAGCATAAGGAAATTGTACAAGGTGACGCGGTGAACCTTTGGCAGAAACAGATGTCTAAACCCAGTTTTCCAGATTACTGGGTCTGTGCCCTAACCACAAAATCATCCTCTCCATACTATCCTCTCTCCTTGAAAAATGTATCCATTTGTAAAGATAGATGTCATAGATTGAAAAACAGCATAAGTTTGGAGGAGTATTTCCTACATAGGTAGAACACTGACATATTTGTAATGAACATTAAAGTGCATCAGAGTTTATTGATTTATTTATGCACCCAATAAAACATCACCTGGTGACTACCATAAACTGAGACACCCCTCTGAAGAGGGACATTTTTCAACTCAAGAGGTAGCATGTAAAAGAAGAGCAACAGATGGTCTAAAACTTCATGGCAATTGTCAAGTCTTTGATTAGCCAAGTGCTTGGTTTTTTTTGGTTTTTTTTTTTCCAGGAAATAGGACACCAGAATTTTTAGAATCTACTCCAAGAGTTGAAAGATGAGGAAGCTAAATTTCCTAGTCTAAGGTCTAGACCTAATTTTGGGGAATATAAACCACCAGGGAGGTGTAGGTTTGATGTATAAGATATTGCATCGAAATATATCATAATCTTCTTTAAACTATCTTCCAGTTTCTTTTATAACCCACAGATGCAGCACAAGGCAAACCCGGATTGGGGGAATCAATCAACCAGCATGGAATTCATTCTCCTCGGATTCAGAAATCTGCCAGAACTGCAGATCTTTCTCTTCCTACTGTTTCTAATGATCTACATTGTTACCATGGCTGGGAACATCCTTATCATCGTGCTAGTCGTGGCTGATCAGCACCTTCACACCCACATGTACTTCTTCCTGGGGAACTTGTCCTGCTTGGAGACCTGCTACAGCTCCACCATCCTGCCCCGGATGCTGGTCAGTCTCCTGACTGGGGACAGAACCATTTCTGTTGCAGGCTGTATTGTGCAATTATATTTCTTTGGATTCCTTGTGTGTACAGAGTGTTACCTCCTAGCCGTGATGTCTTATGATCGTTATTTAGCAATATGTAAGCCACTGCGTTATGCCGCCCTTATGAATAGCAGGTTGTGCTTTCAGCTAGCAGCTGGGTCTTGGTTAAGTGCCGTTCTACCTATTAGCATAATAACCGTTTTTATATCACCTTCAACTTTCTGTGGTCCCAATCAAATTGACCATTTCTTTTGTGATTTTACTCCAGTGATAAAACTGTCCTGCAGTGACACCCGCCTGATACAGCTTCTGGCTTTCATACTCTCCTCTGTTGACATCCTTCCCCCTTTTCTATTGACCGTGACATCCTATGTTCATATCATCACCACTGTCCTAAAGATCCCTTCCACCACCAGGAGACAGAAGACTTTTTCCACCTGTTCCTCTCACCTCATTGTAGTGACAAGTTTCTATGGGACCCTGATGATTGTGTATATCTTACCAAAACATAACCTGCTGGGAGACCTACACAAAGTGTTTGCTGTCTTCTACACAGTCCTTCCTCCCTTGGTTAATCCTCTCATATACAGCCTAAGAAACAAAGAGGTCAAGCAGGCCCTGAGGAAAACTGCCAGGAAATTTTTGGCTTTCAGAAGAATTCAGAGAATCCAACCTAATTTATTTAGGATAAATAAACAGGAGATAGTGCACACGGATGGTCATTAGATGCTTTCAAAATCTTGGGGTAACAGGCACACACTGAGTATTTTGACACGTGTGACTAGGATGATCAGATAACAAGTGTGAAAAATCGGGACAGGAGTGGGAGTTAATAAGCTCTTATATAAGAAAAAGCTCCAAATATCCGGACTATCCCTATAAAATTGGGACATCTGGTCACCCTCTGTGTGACCATCACACAGCTGAAAATGAATATGTGTTGAACTGGTGTCACAAGTCCATCTAGCATATGACTTTGTTTATATCTTTATTGGTGTGCTTAGAAATTTAGTAATTATTAAAATTGTTTGAATTTTGCTGTGGTTGTTGAAAAATTGTCCTTTCTTCTAAATTGGTAATTTTTGCATATATATATATATATATATATATATATATATATATATTGTGGTAAGGTGGCCTTCGTGCTCCCGTGGGCCGAGCGCTTTTTCAGCGTGGTGGGCACAAAATGGCCGCCCGGAGCTCCCACCAGTCTTAAGATGGCAGCCATCTCACTTCTGCCCCGTCTCCCTTTAGGCCTTCGCAGGCCAAGCAGTGCCCTCGGGACCTTAGGTTCTAAGGTTGCGGTATGGGGTGTCTGAGCCCGCCCTCTTCTTCAGACACCAGCCCAGAGACCCCGGTTGACAGCAGTGGTTGGCTGCTGCTATAAGGCACTGCGTAAAGTCTTCTCTCTGGGCTGCTTCCCTACCCTAGTCTTCATTGGGGCTCAGCAGCCACTCCAACAGGCAAGCCCCCTGCTTTCCTCTGGTTCCTGCCACTCACAGTTCTCCTTCTCCTTCTCCTTCTCCTTGTACTCCTTCCAGTACAAGTGTCCTGGCCCCTCTCTAAAAGGTGGGTAAAGGTTCCTCAGGTGTCCCATTCAGATTGTAGGCCCAAAGCTTGATTCTGTTATATTGATTCTATGTGAAATACCCTTATTCTTTTGGTACGTGACAAACCACCACAGCAGTCTGTGTGGGGCTTTGCATTTCAGGCGTGTAGGATGATTTGTTCGTTATTGATCAGGTTGTTTTGAAACCGCCATCCGTTTATCTGAAACTAACATCTGGTCATTGATTATCCCGTTTGTAAAGTTACCAAAGATCATCCTGTGAAACTGTTGTTACTGTTGAAGTACACATGTTTTAAGAGAACTGCTGAAAGTAACATCAGAAAATGTTCTAAAACAGAGAGATTCAGTGTGAAATGAGGATGTTTTGTAATAGTAGTGAATGTTTTAGATAAAAAGAAATGTTATTGTTTCTGAAGAACACTTTTATCTTCCAATTACAAGTTTTAAGTAAATGTTAAGAGATTAGAGTGTGAATAGACAAATGAGTGATGTGTGTATGTGAGACCAGAGAGCAACGGGAAAAGGCTCCAGACTCGGATGTTCAAGGGAATGAAGATAACAACTTTTATGACTCAGATGGCCAGAGACTGCTCACCCTGATGACCCTGGGATCCACCTTGAAGGACAAAAACAAGATGAACTTTGAAAAATAACAATTGTCATGCTTGCAAAACATGGGTGATTAATAATCACACCAGGATGCAGATGCAGCATAATGAAGAAGAACCCATAGAGTGGCATAAGAACTTACCCCTACAAAAGGGGATGAAAAGGTGAGGCCTTTCGGTTTGGTTCTACAATCATCCTCCAGGAGCATCGGTGTGCACCAGCAGACCCCTTCTCCCTCCCTCGTGCCTTAGCCACCTGGCCAGTGGACTAACATGAACAACTGAGGCTGGTAACTATAGTCCGTCTCTGTAGAACTTTGTGTCGGTGTCAGAGTGTGCAGGCTTTTTGAAATCTTTGTATTCACAATAAATGTGGCGTACTGCCTTGTCCCTCTGAATAAGATCCTGTTGTTTATTTCACAATGTGGACTCACTGCAGGAGCTCACGGTGTGAACAGGGGAGCTAAACGCTCCGAAGTCTAACCCAAGGAGATGCTGAAACCAAGGAAGTTTGACCTTAATGGGAGTGTAAACTTAGGGGTCGTCAGAGTACCAGAGGGTCCTATCTGAACTTCATTCTGAGTGGTTCCAAAGCACCAAGGCTGTGCACTCCCTGACAACACCACAATAGGCATCTTAGTAATACAGATATCCATCTATCATCCATCCATCCATCCATCCATCCCCCCTTCCCCTCAAAGTATCATTACAAGTGATATGTCAGTTTCAATATGTCGTTAAAGGACCTTGAAAAATGTGTAGGCAAGAAAAAGAAGAAGGTGATGATGATGATGTGGACAAATTGGATAGAGTCCAGAGGAGGGCAATGAAAATTATTAGGGCGCTGGAGCACATGATTTATGAGGAGAGGCTCAGGGAACTAGGCTTGTTTAGACTGCAGAAGAGAAGAATGAGGGGGGATTTGATAGCAGCCTTTAACTACCTGAAAGGGGGTTTCAGGGAGGATGGAGCTAGGCTGTTATCAGTGGTGGCAGATGACAGAACTAGGAGCAATGGTCTCAAACAGCAGTGGGGGAGGTCTAGGTTGGATATTAGGAAAACAAAATTCACTAGGAGGGTGGTGAAGCACTGGAATGGGTTATCTAGGGAGGTGGTGGAATCTCCATCTTTAGAGGTCTTTAAGGCCCAGCTTGACAAAATGGTGGCTGGGTTGAATTAGCTGGGTTTGGTCCTGTTTTGAGCAGGGGATTGGACTAGATGTCCTCCTGAGGTCCCTTCCAACCTTAATCTTCTATGATTCTATGATTTTATGATGGAGATTTCCATAGGCACAAAGGGCACCTAGGTAATCAATTCCCAATGGAAATGAATAAGAGTTGGGCAGTTTCTCTTTTCTCTCTTCTTTGTAATCCACCCTCTACTGTGGTTAATGGGTACAATTTGCGACTCGCAAGAACATCTCAGTGAATTAGGAGCGTACATCTCTTTGACTACATCTGCTTCGACTTTAGGGCCAGATTGTCAAAGATATTTAGATGACCAAATCGCCAGATAAAACAACGAGAGTCCTATAGCACCTTAAAGACTAATAAATTTCTGTAGGCATAAGCTTTCGTGGGCTGCAACCCACTTTGTCAGATGCATGAAGTGGAAATCACAGATAAGAGGTATATATATACATCCAAGGGTAAGAAACATAACAGTGGGGAGGGCAAGTGCTAACAAAATCAGTTCAGTTAGGATAGATGAGGCCTATTCATAACCGTTGATTAGAAGTTGAGAATGTGTGAACAGTGACAATTACTTCTTGTAATGAGATAACCATTCCAAGTCCCTATTCAGACCCAGTTTGATTGTGTCAAGTTTGCATACGAGTTCCAGCTCTGCAGTTTTTCGCAGAAGTCTGTTTTTGAAGTTTTTTTTGTAGAAGTATGGCAACTTTCAAGTCAGCTACAGAGTGCTGGGAGATTGAGGTGCTCTCCTACTGGTTTATGGATGTTGCCATTTTTTATGTCTGATTTGTGTCCATTTATTCTTTTGCATAGTGACAGTCCGGTTTGGCCAATGTACATGGCAGAGGGGCATTGCTGGCACATGATGGCATATATGACATTAGTAGATGTGCAGGTGAATGAGCTCCTTCTGGTGTGGCTGATGTGATTAGAACCTGTGATGGTGTCACTAGAGTCGATGTGCAGGCACAGTTGGCAACAGGGTTTGTTGCAGGGATAGGTTCCTGGGTTAGTGTTCTTGTTGTATGGTGTATGGTTGCTGGTGAGTATTTGCTTCAGATTGGGGTGCTGTCTGTACACAAGTATAGGTCTGCCTCCCACAGCTTGAGTGAGTGAGGGATCATCTGCTAGGATAGGCTGTAGATCCTTAATGATGTGTTGGAGAGATTTTAGCTGGGGGCTGTAGGTGATGGCCAGTGGTGTTCTGTTGTTTTCTTTGTTGGGTCTGTCCTGTAGTAGGTGACTTCTGGGTACCTGTCTGGCTCTGTCAATTTGTTTCTTCACCTCCCCAGGTGGGTACTGTAGTTTTAAGAATGTTTTATGGAGATCTTGTAGGTGTTTGTCTCTGTCTGAGGAATCGGAGCAAATCTGGTTGTATCTTAGGGCTTAGCTGTAGACAATGGATCATGTAATGTATCCGGGGTGGAAACTGGAGGCATGAAGGTATGTATTGTGGTCAGTTGGTTTTCGGTATAGGGTGGTATTAATGTGGCCACCCCTTTTTTGTATTGTAGTGTCCAGGAAGTGGATTTCCTGTGTGGACTGGTCCAGGCTGAGGTTGATGGTGGGATGGAAATTATTGAAATCCTGGTGGAATTCTTCAAGGGACTCTTTCCCATGGGTCCAGATAATGAAAATGTCATCAATGTACCATAGGTAAAGAAGAGGTGCTTAGGGACGAGTTTTGAGGAAGCAGTATACTAGGTCAGCCATACAAATGTTGGCATACTGTGGGGCCATGTGGGTGCCCACAGCTGTGCCACTGACTTGAAGGTATAGATTGTCTCCAAATCTGAAGTCGTTGTGGGTCAAGACAAAGTCACAGAGTTCAGCTATCAGGTGTGCCATATCATCATCAGGGAAAATGTTCCTGATGGCTGGTAGTCCATCTTTGTGTGGAATGTTGGTGTACAGAGCTTCTACATCCATCGGATCCTAGACATAGCTTTGCAGCTTTGGCTTCTCATTGTTCCCATCAAGCTGTAGAATGTGTGTGCACCAAAGGATTTTACAGCAGATCTGGGACATTACAGAATTTTCAATTCATGGGAAATTCCACCATTTCAATTTGTTTTCATTCTGAATCAGAATGAAAAAAATATCAAAATTTCCTGTGGAACAGAATTTTTTTTTGTGGGGGGGTAATCATTTTTTAATAAAAATATTTCATTCTGGTTTTAGACAAGGTGCATGAGGTAGTATATCTTTTTTGGTCCAACTGTGTGCAGATCTGGTCACCCCATCTCAAAAAAGATATATCAGAACTGGAAAAAGTGCAGAGAAGGGCAACAAAAATGATTAGCAATAGCATCCATATACAGGAGAGATTTAAAAATTGGGACTTTTCAGCATGGAAAAAGGATGTTTTCAAGTTGCAGTGGGGGAGGTTTAGGTTGGATGTTGGAAAAAGTTTTTCACTAGGATGGTGGTGAAGCATTGGAATGGGTTACCTAGAGCAGTGATGGAATCTCCATCCTCAGATGTTTTCAAGGCCTGGCTTGACAAAGCCCTGGCTAGGATGATTATTTGTGGCTGGTCGTGCTTTGAGCAGGGGTTTGGACTAGATGACCTCCTGAGGTCCCTTCCAACCCTCATTTTCTATGATTCTATGAAATGGTAGTACATTCTGCATGGCCCTGATTTTCCCGAGGAAATGTACAGGTCTGTTGGCCCTGAACCGTCTTACAGCCGTATGATATCTGAAACTTGTGCCATGTGTGCCAGGTCTCCTCTGACACTGGGCATCTTGTTCCCTCTGGCTGAAATAAACCCGTCAGGAGAAGAGCTGGCTGTAGAGTGCTTGGCACACTGTGGCCTCTAGGTGGTGATATTGTAATAAGAAAGTCATGAAGAAGAATGGAAACGTAAAAGTCCTTTAGCTTTTGAATCTAGTCTAGTGTCAGCCCCTTACTGAGTATTTGCACAGCAGTGTTGTCTTGACAGCTTCTTACTGCACTATGAATAAATCAGTCTGAATTTGGGGCAGTCACACAGGGCCAGCCTAACTAAACCAGAAGTGCTTTACTGGCTTGTGCGTTGCCTGGATATTTAAATGGCCTGGAGTTAGCTATAGTGCAGGCTAGATCCCCAGCTGGCATGGATCAAGAGAAGGACACTAATTGACACCAGCCGAGGATCTGAATCCTTGCTGCATGAGGTCCAACATCAGTACATAATTAGATGTGTTTTTATAGTCTGCTAGGTTAGTGACTCACAGATTTGCCTGCAGGGGCACTGGAGTGTTGGGAGGCAAAACTGATTCATGAGATGCTGTTGCTCATTCCCTTATACAGTTACCCCAGAATAAAGACGATGGGGAACCACCAGTCTAACAATAGACGAACCACTCCTTTGGATGGTTACACCCAGACTCTCAGCTGGTGTAAAGTTCCATAGCTCCATTGACTTCATAGACGCTAAGGTCAGAAGGTCCCAATATGATCATCTAGTCTGACCTCCTGCACAAAGCAGGCCACAGAACTTCACCCCACCCACTCCTGTAATAGACCCCTGGCCTGTGACGGAGTTATTAAAGTCCTCAAATCACGGTTTAAAGACTTTAAGGTACAAAGAATCCACCATTAAGTGAGCTGTGCCCCATGCTACAGAGGAAGGTGAAAAAACCCCAGAGCCTTTGCCAATCTGCTCTGGGAGAAAATTCCTTCCTGACCCCAAATATGGTGATCAGTTAAACCCTGAACATGTGGGCAAGACTCACCAGCCAGACACCCACGAATGAATTATCTGTAATAACTCAGAACCAACCCCCTCTAACATCACTTCACAGGCCATTGGCATATCTACCACCAGTAGTCAAAGACCAGTCAATTGCCAAACTAGGCTGTCCATCATACCATCCCCTCCATACATTTATCAAGGTTAGTTTTGAAGCCAGATAGGTTTTTTGCCCCCACTGCTCCTCCGTGGAAGGCTGTTCCAGAACTTCACTCCCCTGATGGTTAGAAACCTGCATCTAATTTCAAGTCTAAACTTCCTGATGGCCAGTTTATATCCATTAGTTTTTGTGTCCACATTGGTGCTGAACTTAAATAATTCCTCTCCCTCCCTGGTATTTATCACTCTGATGTAATAATAGAGAGCAATCACGTCTGCCCTCAACCTTCTTTTGGTTAGGCTAAAGAAGCCTAGCTCTTTGAGTCTCCTTATGAGGCCGGTTTTCCATTCCTCAGATCACCCTAGTAGCCCTTCTCTGCACCTGTTCCAGTTTGAGTTCATCTTTCTTAAACATGAGGGACCAGAACTGCACACTATTCCAGATGAGGTCCTACCAGCGCCTTGTATAATGATACTAGCACCTCCCTATCTCTACTGGAAATGCCTCATCTGATGCATCCAAGGACTGCATTAGCTTTTCTCATGGTCACATCACATTGGCGGCTCATAGTCATCCTGTGATCAACCAATACTTCATCTGAGCTGCCTATTTACATCACTTGAGGATCACTTTCCACTGATTCAAACAGAGCTACGCACATTTACACCAACTCAAAATCTTCCCCATTGACACCAATGGAGCTAACCTGGTTTACATCAGATGGGAATCTGAACCAGCCACTCTTTAGTGATACAGCAAACTGCTTTTCGGATCACATAACATATATGTCAACTAAAATGACCTCAAACATTTTGTTCTCCCCCCACTGCAACAATTTTAATGCAGTGTCATCACCGGAGTTGATTTGCCAATTACTTTTAACATCTCCTGGATTTTACAACATGAAAAGTGAATGTAGAGTGGCTGTCCGAAGCCATAACTAGCATGAGGAGGAAATAGAAATCTGACAGAGTTGCTCAACCATTCTGAACTCATTTTCCACAAATAGAAATGACAACACAAGGTGCGAAACCATGAAAAACCCTAGGTTCATGTACTAGGGACTACATAGAAGCAGAGGCTAAGGGATGCACATGGTGCTACTATACGATATAATCATCCCTAGGACGCAGCGGAAGGTTGGGGCAGGGAAGGGCTGTGTAACAGAGCAGAGGATGGTAAACCCCTAACCTTCCTCTGTTGGCCATGGCCTAAGGGGCTCCGGCAGAGCAGGTAACAGCTGCGGCCTTGATTAGGCTGAGTCAGAACCCTGGCCTAACGAGGGAAAAGGGAACAGATGGTGACCTGGCTCAGGGAGATAAATAGGCCAGTGCCAGAGGCCAAAAGGGGCATGGCCAACCCAGGCAGGGGAGGTCAGCGAGACAGGCTGCTGACTCAGGAAGCAGAACCCTGAGCCTCCAAGCTCCTAGAGTGTCTGGGGCAGAAAGTGGGACTGTGTTGTCTACACTGTAAATACCCAAACTGCCAACCCCCTGCAGTCCAGAGGAGACCCGAGGGCCCTTTGACCTAGAGGAGCTGCCCTCCGCAGATGACTCTGAACAGCTCCCGGACCTGCTGTTGAGTGATGAGGCCGAGGGCTTCTGGAAATTCCCTTGGGCAGAGTGCCCCGAGGAGATGGGGAGCGACTCAAGGAACCAGGTACTCTAGGGAGAAGGTGGGAGGAAGTATCCCAGGGGCAGACGACTACAGTCTGGCTGAGCTTATGCTTGCACTGAGTCAGCGCATTTCAGTTGGAGCTCTACTGACCCAGTGATGGGACACCCCTGTCACTGCCAGAGCCTTCTTCCTACCCCAACCTAGGGGTGATCACCTGCTAAGGGCCAGAACCTGTTCCCCGCTGTCTGCCCCACCCTGCCTAAGGGCCAAGGCTTTGGAACTGCTTGCTTGCCCCTAAAGACTGTTTTCCCTGCTGCCGGCCCACCCTTTCTGAGGATTGGGCCTTGGACTATTTCCTCACCCCTCTGGGGGGCTAGAGACTGTTCCCGTTTGCTTTGCCTGCCCAGCCTAAGGCCTGGGGCTCAGAACTGCCTACTCATCCTACTAAGGGCCAGATACTGTTCCCGTTGCTGGCCCGCCCTGCTTAAGGGTTGGGGCCTTGAACTGTGTGCTCATCCTACTAAGGGCCAGAGAATACTTCCCCGTTTGCTTGGCTCGTGCCACCGAAGGGCCGGGGCCTGGAACCGGGGCTTGCCCTACTAAGGGCCAGAGACTGTCCCCTCTTTATTAGGACTCCCCACAGAGCGCAGAGGCTGGGAGGTGTGGCCTCCCTTAGAGATTGATGGCGAGGGAGGGCCACCGGCGCTGCCCCCAGTAGGGGTCCTTTACAGGGAGTCATGGGATAAGAGGGAAGGTTGTCTCAAGGATCAGAAACTGGTTAAAAGACAGGAAACTAAGGGTAGGAATAAGTGGTCAGGTTTCACAATGGAGGGAGGTAAATAGCAAGGTCCTTCAGAGATCTGTCCTTGGTTCAGTGCTGTTCAACATATTCCTAAATGATCTGGTAAAAGCGATAAACAGTGAGCTGGCAAACTTTACAGATGATACAAAACTACTGAAGATAATTAAATACAAAGCTGATGGCAAAGTGTTACAAAGGGATCTCATAAAACTGGGTGACTTGGTAACAAAACGGTAGATAAAATTCAGTACTGATAAATGTAAATGAATGCCCATTGGAAAACATCATCCCAACTGTACATGCAAAATGGTGGGGTCTAAATTGCCATTTACTGTTCAAGAAAGAGATCTTGGGGTCATCATGGATAGTTCTCTGAAAACATCCCCTGAATGTGCAACAGCAGTCAAAAAAGCTAACACAACCATTAGGAAAGGGACAGATAATAAGTAAATATTAAAATACCACTATGTAAATCCATAGTACGCCCACACCTTGAATACTACATGATGTTTTGGTCTCCCCATTCCAAAAAAGATACATTAGAATTGGAAAAGGAAAAGAAAGAGAAGAAAAATGATTAGAGGTACAGAACAGCTTCCATATGAGGAGAGAGTGAAAAGACTGGGACTTTTCAGTTTGGAAAAGAGACAACTATGGGAAGATATAATAGAGGTCTATAAAATCATGAATGGTGAGGAGAAAGGGAACCCGTCACATAAAACAAGAACCAGGGGTTGCCCAATCCAATGGATAGGCAGCAGGTTAAAAATGAACAAAAGGAAGTGCTGCTTCACACAGTGCACAGCCAGCCTACAGAACGCGTTGTCAGGGGATATCGTGAAGGCCAAAAGTATAACTGGTTTCAAAAAATAATTACGTATGTTCATGGAGGACAGGGCTATCAATGGCTATTCACTAAGATGATCAGGGATGCAACCCCATGCTCTGGATGTCTCTAAGTCTCTGACTGTCAGAAGCTTTGACTCAACAACAGGGGATGGATTACTCAATAACTGCTCTGTTCTGTTCATTCCCTCTGGTCCATCTGACACCGGCCACTGTAGGAAGACAGTATACTGGGCTGGATGGACCATATGGCCATTCTTATGTTCATATGTAGGCAGGGGCTGCTCACATTTCATAGTCATGGAGATTAAATTTCCTATTTCACAGTCTTATAGAGATTAAATTTCATTTAAAATAGATCATGCTATTAGGTAACTGACATATATTCCTTCTCATTCCATTTGCAGCTAATTTCACAGTTAAAGCAGGTGGGAATTAGAGCTGAGAAGAGGCTGGAGGTATCTTGGTCCCTGGGGTCTGATCAAAGAAGTGGCAATGAAGTCTGTCCATAGTGCGTGAGGTGCTTGACTTTAAGTATGCAGTTGTTTCTATAGGTCTGATCACAAATCAGAAACATGAAGGAACCCTGATCAATTTCATTTGAAACATGTTAATTTCATTTTATCTTGCTTAGGATAAAAATAATCCTTACATAAAAAAATTCTTGTTTCATTATGTGCTCATTAAAACAATCCCTGTTAGCAACGTATCTACTAAAAAGTAATTTCTCCAATTAGCCAAGATGCACCCATGACTCTGTAGAGATTTACAGAAGGACACACAGGTTGTTATAACTTCACATGCCTTAATCTGCGCTCTGAGAAATGTTATGCTCAGCTGCGACCTGAGTAATACCTGGAGATTTGTGAAACATCTCAAGGAAGTAAAGGTCAGTAACTGAAACAAAGTTACTTGTCATTTTAATGGGTCCCACAGCGGGCCATTAGAATGGAAACGTTCTCGAGAAATGCAGGTCTCGGTGGCAGTCCCATCGGGGCTGATTAGAAAAGAAAGTCAGAGGCATGGATTAAAGTTAGACAAAGGAAAGGGAGGGTTTGATCCTTTGGCAAGCAGCCCCTGATGTGTACAGGGAAAGGGGGCAAGCCAGTTGTGCCAGCTCCTGTGAAAGGTGATCCTTCATTCATAAATTCCACCAGTCCCCCCAAGTGAGGGAATGCAAGGGGAGGAGAGAATGCTGTGAAACTGACATGTAAACAAACCAGAGAGTCCCACTCAGTTGGCCAAGGCAGCAGGGCCCAGACACAGCGAGTGAAAGGCAATTCCAGGATTGTAGGCCTCAGTGACAGAGATCAGCCAATGTACCTGGGTTGTGACAGGCTTTGCTGTCCCGCCAGCGATCCCCAGCTCTGTCCTCAGCCCTAACCCACAGCCCATATCCACCTAATGCTATTAATGTCTGGGTTTACACGCACACACAGGTGCACCTCAGTCCTGACTCTATAGTGCCCTGGCTGTCACAGCCCGCCCCACAGCTCTGCCAACCCATAGCCTCCTGCTCTCCCAGTCCTGGGCTCCTCCATGCCCCCTAAAGCTCTGCCAATGCCCATTAATCCTGGCTTGTTACCCCAGCTTCTGTCCCATACCTGGGCCAACACTCAGAACACACACAGCTCTGCCGCTGCGCTTCAATCCCGACCCACAGACACCTGCTGCCCTGTCCCACTCCCTCCTCCTCTGCCAGGGCCTGCTCACAAACTGTGTGGTCAATTGCTTGAACACTCTTTGGTTCGGCATGAAATAGATTTAAGAGAACAAATAAGCAACAAGTCAGGTTGATCGCGATGAACTAATAATAATATAGTGCAGGAAAAAGGTTCAACACAATACCAGTCTCTGGGAAGCCATCTCGTTGTAGCGCTGTCAAATTCACCTTCCGCAGAAGTTATGCTCTCAAAGTTATACCCCTAAAGCCATCTATTTATACCCATCCTGTCTGCAGGTACAAGGTGCTGTGTATGTCATCAGAACCGACATTTAATCAATTACTTTTCCACCTTGTTCTTTTGGTACCACAGTGTAGCCCCTATCTCTTTGTTCAAACATGTATTTCAGGTACCGAAGAGCATAAGGGCACCTCCTGGGTTTGACTAGGCCGAGAACAATCATATAATAGAATCCAAGAAGATTCGGGATGGAAGGGACCTCAAGAGGTCATCTAGTCCAACCCCCTACTCAAAGCAGGACCAACCCCAAATAAATCATCCCAGCCAGGGCTTTGTCAAGCTGGGCCTTAAAACCTCTAAGGTTGGAGATTCCACCACCTCCCAAGGTAACCCATTCCAGTGCTTTGACCCCTTCTAGTGAAAATGTTTTTCCTAATTTCCATCATAGACCTCCCCTCTGCAACTTGAGACCATTGTTCTTTGTTCTGTCATCTAACACCACTGAGAACAGCCTAGTTCCAACCTCCCAGGAACCCCCTTCAGGTAGTTAAAGGCTGCTATCATATCCCCCTCACTCTTCTCTTCTGAAGACTAAATAAATCCAGCTTCCTCAGCCTCTACTCATATGTCATGTGCTCCAGCCACCAATCATTTTCGTTGCCCTCCGCTGGACACTTCAATTTGTCCACATTCTTTCTGAAGTGGGGGGTTCAAAACTGGACACAATATTCCAAATGTGGCCTCACCAGTGTTGAATAGAGGGGAATAATTACTTCCCTTGATCTGCTGGCAATGATCCTACTAATGCAGCCCAATATAACATTACCCTTCTTGGCACCAAGGGCACGCTGCTGACTCATATCCAGCTTCTAGTCCCCTGTAGCCCCCAGGTCCTTTTCTGCAGAACTGCTGCCTAGCCAGTCAGTCCCCAGTCTGTAGCACGACATAGGGATTCTTCCGTCCTAAATTCAGGACTCTGCACTTGTGCTTGTTGAACCTGATCAGATTTCTTTTGATCCAATCCTCTAATTTGTCTAGGTCAGTCTGTATCCTATCCCTACCCTCCATCGTATCTACCACTACCCCCAGCTTAATGCCATATGCAAACTTGCTGAGGGTGCAATCCACCCCATCCTTCAGATCATTAATGAAGACATTGAACAAAACTGGCCGCAGCACCAATCCCTGGGACTCTCCGCTTATTTCCAGCTGCCAACTAGATATCAAGCCATTGATCACTGCCCCTTGAACCCAATGATTTAGCCACCTGTCTATCCACCTTATATTCCATTCATCCAACCCATACTTTTTTATGTCCTGTCATCTTCATTTGAGACCTTTCAGGCCAGGCCTGTGAGAATAACTCCTTATCCATCGCTGTGATCACAGCGCAGATAGGTCCTGATCTTGACAGCTTCCCTAATTGCTCAAGCCAAAACTTACTTCAGTGAATGCAAGGGTTTATGGGATACTTAGCATAAGGGTGATGTAAAAATCATAGGCCAATTTAGGCTATATAACTGCTGTCATATTTGTACTTAATTCTATTTGTGCTTAACGCATACTAAGCTATACATGTTGGGGATAATACACGTTACTGGTGTGATGTGCACAGATGCTAGCCAGTTTCTTATATTAAATGGCTCTTATAATGATACTCTCATAGGAAGTGCATTAGACAGAGAAAGGGGTACACAGATAAACCTGTGCCCTATGCTGCAGAGGAAGGTGAAAAGATCACTTCTAGAAATGCCAGACTGAAAGATGGAGATGTACAGTATGGATGCATACAGTAATATGGAATCAGAAAAATGATGTTATATCAAAAATAGAACAATTGTCTTAACATTTATCCCAAGGACATTTGAAATGTGTGGGAGATAGATAATTAGGTTGATCTGGTCAGGAAATATTTTACTGCCTGGGAAAAAATTTGATGAAAACAAATAAGTTTCCATTTCCTCAAAATATTTCTTAAGATTTTTCAAGAAAGAAAGAAAGACTCTGATATAAGATTGGGAAATATTGGGAAATGTCTTGCAAACTTAAATGCGCTGGATTCTGTGGGTGCATTTTCACAGAGCTGGCCAAAACTCTCTGTTTTTTCTGTGAAAATTGTTCCTTCAAAAAATGTTTTCGTTTGAGCCATTTCCATTTCTTTGGGTAGTGGGATGAAGAGGAGAAAGGGAAAAAATGAAGCTCTATCATTTTGCCACTAGGCCTACCAGGAAAAGACATTAATTTATCCAAAACAAAACCCTCCTCAATATTACAGTTTAGTCAGCCTCTTTGGCAAACACAGAAAAGATTCTGGGCTGTCCAGTCAAGAAATAATGAGAATTTAATATAAAAGGAATAATAAAAGATTCATATTTACTAACAACACTAAATTTTCAGTGACTGTCCATGAGAGTCAGGTGCCTAAATCCCTTGAACTGTTCTAAACTCACAAACTCAGTATATAATGTACATTGAGCAACATCTTTAGCTGGTGTAAATCAATATGGCCTATTGAGTTTAGTGGAGGTAGGACAATTTTACACCGGCTGGGAATCTGCCTTATTGACTGCAATGAAGCTGTGTTGATTTATAGCAGTGTTGGAACTGACCTCTGTTGACTTAGAAGGAGCTACATCATTTTACACCAACTGAGGATCTGTCCTCTATTGATTTCACTAATGGATTTCTGGCCCATTCCTTCTAGCAGACACACTGATTTTAGTGCTTTCAAAATGAATGAGAAAAATGGCAACACGTGAAACTTTAGGGATCCTGTTGGAGAAGCAACAAGAAAACAATTAAATAATTATCAAGGAATTATGGGTTGCAGGTTGAGTCATTTGAGAAGTGGTGTGTAATCATCTGCACACATACTGAGTCATTTGAGAAGCGGTGGGCAATCATCTGCACATAGCCTGTTGGTGGTTTCATAAAATGTATTTCTTTTATTTTATTCCTGTAAAACAGTATATGGTGTTACCTTTGGAAAACCAAATGTATATAAACTTTTATTGAAAGCGCTCTCTAATTTGAAAATGAAAGTTTGAACAAAACTGATCATCTTTATCATTTCCCCCCATTTTTAGCATTTGTCAATTTTGTGATGATTTTCAAATGTTTTCTTTAAGTTTCTTCTTCTTCTTCTTCTTCTTCTGTGTTTTGGGATTTTAAGGTTCTCTGTATTTGATGGCTTGGTTTTTTTTCTGATGTGTCAATGTTCATTGGTAATCTAAGAACTATGGTGGGATGTGGAAATAAAAAAAATTCCAAATATTTTTATTTCCAAGGCAAAAATGAAAACATGATAAAGAATATTTCTATGGACAATTTTGAAAATTAATTTTGGTCCATTTTGAAAACTAATGGAGTACAAATATTTTCAAAATGTTCAATTATTTGTTCTTTTTGTTTTATTGAACAGCTTAGTAAATTTTCATCTATCTATCTATCTATCTATCTATCTATCCCCATACACATCTCTCTCTCTGTCTCTCTACGAGGAGCTCAATCTCTATTTAAAATCAATATTTCAGCTTTCAGAGATGCTGATGTTTTTCTGTTGGACTTGTTAGACAAACTAGTTACAAATCCATACTGTCCTCCATAGACCGATCCATTTATCTTTGTGTCTGATAATTTAACAGACATTATTTATGTATTAGATATTAGCCATTCACTGAATTTCCATGCATATTAATTATGTTTTTAAATTTTATTCTTTTTTCTGTTTCTCTCTGTACACAGTTTTGCTGAAGAATGATAGAGAAGCAAACCACCATAGCTGAATTTATTCTCTTCACATTTTCAAGTGATCCACAGCTCCAGATTTTCCTCTTATTGGTATTTTTAGTTATTTATGTAATAACCCTGGTGGGGAACTTGCTTATCACTTACATACTTCTTCCTGTCTCATTTATTGGTTGTCAATGTTTGTTATTCCTCCATAATTGTCCGCAAGATGATGGAAAGCTTCTGATCAGTGAAGAAAACAATTTCTGTCAGTGGCTGTATTACCCAGATGTTCTCTATTATTTGGTGCTGAAGTTTTCACGCTTGCAGAGGTGGTTGATGACCGATACACTGCCATATGTTACCCACTGCATCATATGAAGCTTACGAAGAAATAACTCTGCAGACAGCTGATGGCTGGTGCACAGATCATGGAGTTCATATACACTTTAGTAAATACTGTTACTTTGCTAAAATCACCCATCTGTGGTCCAAGAGGAATTAGCCATTTCAATTCCCTTCACTAACGGTCTTATCCTGCAGAGAGACATTCGCCAGTAAAGTGGTACTTCTTTGCTTAGTTGTGATATTTAGACTGAGTTCATTCCATCATCTCCACCATCCTGAGGATATGCTCTGGAAGATGAGCATAAAGCCTTTTCCACCTGAAGTTCCCACCTCATTGTGGTTATTTTATGCTAAGGGACACGTTTCTTGCAGTATGTGAGACCCAGATCAGCCTCCGCATAATCTCTGGACACGATGGTCTCCATCCTGTACAGCAATTTAGAACCCCGTGTTAAGCCTTATCATCTACAGCCTGAAAAACAAAGCCATGAAAACAGTTCTGGGGGAAATGTTGAATAGACCATATGTTTCTTACTCTGGGGTTGTGGGATAATTATTTGGTAATGGGCTTCCAAATCCCAAGAGTGGCTCTGAAAATCTTACCCATATTCTATACAATGTTGTTGGCCAGAGTCTACTCTTAGAGCTTGTCTACACAAGGCAGTAATGCAGACTGAGGCTCTTTGATGTCTAAAGTGCACTAATGTGTTGCACATTAATGGGTCCATGCGGACCCTGCTGGTGTGAACTAAAAGTTCCTAATGCACTTTAATAAATTCTCCTATTGAAGCTGTCCTACTTTGGATAATCACTTAAATAGTCATGACCTAAGTTTCTTTGTGAATCCAGGCCTTTGTGGGTCTGGGCCTACCAAGATGGGCAAGAACTGTCGTCCATCTAATCTAGGGTAACCAGATATCCCAATTTTATAGGGACAGTCACCGTATTCAGGGCTTTTTCTTATATAAGTGCCTATTACCCCCACTCCTTGTCCCGATTTTTTGCATTTGCTACCTGGTCATCCTAATCAAATCCAGTATCCTATCTCCAACTGTGGTCAGCATCAGATGCTTCAGAAAAAAGTGCAAGAAGAACTGAAAGGGACAATTATGGAATAACCAGACATAGGATTTAAAGCATGGTAGTTTTAAGGCTTAGTCTCTGCTTACCATGAAGCAGAGATCTCAATCAGGATCTAACTCATTTTATTTGCAAGGTAATGAGAAAATTATTTAAGGTAGCGACTGAAATCTGCCATGGAGAGACTCATAGAATCATAGAAGATGAGGGTTGGAAGGGACCTCAGGAGGTCATCTAGTCCAAACCCCTGCTCAAAGCAGGACCAACCCCAACTAAATCATCCCAAAGAAGCCAAGGAAGAGCGAGCTGTTGATGAAATCACTGGACTGTGATTTCGGAAGCTCAGAATTCAGGTCCCTGTTTTGTCACAGACCTCCTATGTCACCGTACACAAGTCATTGAGCGTCTCTGTGGCTCAGATTCGTAGAATCCAAGATCAGAAGGTACCTTGTCACCATCTAGTCCAATATCCTGTATAACACAAGCCATAGAACTTCTCCAAAATAATTCACAGAGCAGATTTTTTAGACAAACCTCCTACCTTGGTTTAACAATTGTCAGTGATGGAAAATCCACCACAACCCTTGCTAAATTGTTCCAATGCTTAACTACCCTCATTGTTAAAAAATTACATGCTATTTCAGTCTGAATTCGTCTAGCTTCAACCTCCAGCCATTGGATCATGTTAGATCTTGAAGAGCCCATTGGCACACTGTCGGGAATGGTTCCCATCCAGGAGTGCCAGGCTCAGGGCAGACTGTCAAAAAGCAAGGCACACCCCCCACAAATTGGTGGTGTGTTCTATAATTATATTTCACCAACCTAGTAACAAATGTGAACTCCTCAATCACTGTAAGA
>NW_027132580.1:0-45095 GCF_026122565.2 Emydura macquarii macquarii | reverse complement strand
CTGTCCCAGCCCAGGGGAGCAGGGTGGGGAGAGAAATGGCTTTTTGTCACTAAAAACTAAAACAGCTTCCCGAGCCTGGCACCACACAGCCCGGCACCACAGGTGGTTGCCTGGGTTGCCCGGGTTACCTGCCCCTAAATCTGGCTCTGGGTGCACTGAGCCGCTTTGGGCTTTTCTAGCTGCAGAGGAGAGGCCTGACAGGAGCCGGGAGTTTTTCCATCCTGAGAAAGAAAAGCTCTGTTTATGTTTGGTTTTGTTTGTTTATTTGAACCTCCAGAAGCAGCAGGGCTGTTAAATCTTGTTTAAACTGACAGAATGAAAATAATTTTCCCTCTCAATTAACTGATCTAGGGGCAGGTTTCTAAAGGTATTTAGTGACCTAAAGTCATGGAGAAACGCTTAGATTTTCAAATATGTCTGGGTGCCCACCTCCTATTGATTTCATCTGCCTCTTTAGCTGCCAGATCTATCCTTTAGATACTACATGGGTTGGGATTAACACAACAAAACAAAACAAAAGTCTGAGATACAATCAGGTTTCATTTGCTACGTTTTTGGATGTGTCGTGGAAAAGAATCACACTGCTACATTTTAGAGTTGGATCGGGTGCAGCTTTAATTGTGACACACACACAGTCACATAACCATAGCTATGGGGAATACTATAGCCATTGGGAAAACCCAGGTGGCTATAGGGAAGTCAAGCAGCATGTCAGGATGCTGGGCAAATGTACTTCACCTGGCTACCAGATACAAAAGACTTATATAGGGGTTGCTTAGGTTCATTTACATGTTGATCGTATAGTGGAATTTGATTAACAGTTTATACTTAACAGAAAGACAATCACAATGCACAGTGGGGCACACCAGATGCCCTCACAGGAACGCCCAATGAGTCACTTGAGTATACATTGTAGTTTTCAGGGACCCTGGTTAACTCCCGAAGATGGGTGGTTACACAATACTTGTTCAAATGCTAATTTGTATGGAGTGAGTTTCTATGGGGCCGGTAAGACAAAGGGGGGCAGGTACTGGTACTTATCAAAACAGGTGAAGTCTGTTCAGACTTCAATAAGGCTTAAGGCTCATAACAGAGACTTGCCTCTCGGGTGTGGTTCAGAGACCTCTTGTGTGTCTTTAACATCTTTATCCTAATTTCAGTTGAGGCATTCTGTTAATGGTTTAGCCTGGGTCTTCTATTTCAGTTTCAGGCTACAACTTCAGGCCAGGCCTTCTATGACCAGTTTCAGGCCAAGAATTCTATTAATAAATGTAATGCTTATTTCTTTGATTCCACAGATGTTATGAACATACGAGGTCTCCTATTGCCCACAAAGGGTTTTAGAAAAACTAGGGATTTTAAGACAACAGTTTTTAATTTCTAAAATAGAGCAAAATGTCTTCCAGACCTCTTATTGATCAGAAAAAGGCAAAAATTGTCACAAAGCAAACAAACAAACTCATCTGCAGATCACCCTCATAAATCCTGGACACATCATTTCACAGTCTCATAAACTAAAGCTCTGCCCCTGTCAGGATTAAGTTGAAGGCAGAAGGAATTGACCAAAAGTATGAGTTTGACAGAGCTCTAAACACACCAGTTAATTACACTGAAATATAAAATACTGCTGGGATGGAGAAAATGCCAGAAGGGACCATTATGATCATCTAGTCTGACCTCCTGCATAACACAAGCTAGCGAATTTCCCCCAGTAACTCCTGCAGTGAACTCATAACTTCCCACAGCAAATCCTTCAGAGAGAGAAAGTTACCTGCTTGGTTTTTTCTGTTGGCTTATTTTGGGAAAGGGAAATAGAGGCAAGGAGAGCAGAGAAAATGGGTGAAAGTGAGGCTGAAGCAAAATTAGAGTTATTCAGGCTTCAGACAGCTGAAAAAGGGAGAGGAAACACCAGTTGGACCTAAAAGAATTGGAAATAAAAGCCCAGAAGCAAGCTATGGAGTTCGGTCATATGCAGGCTCCGGAATCAAAAGCTAAAGATGCTGAGGTCCACAAACTGGCCATGGAGCAGAAAGAAAAAAAAACAGAAAATGGCCATGGAGGAGAAGGAAAAAAGAGAGAAAATACCAAGTCAACTTGCTGGAGAAGCAGAATCAGAACCTTCTTCACCATCGGCTCCCACTAATCCAAAATCCACAGATGGTAACAATTGTATCCTGCACACCACGAGCTGGTGACATTGCAGAGCACTTCACAACCTCGGAGAGGCTGTGTCTGATTCACAAAATCCCTGATGACCAGAGAATCTCCACTTTGATTGCCAAATTGACTTGGTAAAGCTCTGGGTATTTTCAATAAGTTGCACATGGAAGGTGTTCAAATGATGCTAAATTCAAAGAGATGGTTTTAAAACAATTTTAAATCACCCCTGAAACTTAGAGTGAAGTTTAGAAATCTTAAAAGAGATGTTAACACGAGTAGTGGGTGTGATCCGTCTGGGCCTAGGGCAGCCACGTGAAAATGCCAAGATCAGGGCAAGCTGCAAAAGGAGAGCAGATTCTCCCAGCACTGGTGGGTGAAACTGAAGTCAGACTTTCCAACCAGCCACAAACTATGCTTCTGATTCCCCACACTTGTTACCAAGAAGCTAATACAAAAATATACACAGACCCCTTTACTGCATTTCAGTCTCTGGCTCCCAATCAGCCACTAGGTCCAGTAAAAAGAGAGAAGTTATTTAAAACTCTATGCTCTTTACCAAAAAGGTTCTCCTGACCCCAAAGTGTCAGCCACTGTACTAGATCAATAGAAGTTTGGATCTTACCCAAAATATCACACTGCCAGAGAATCCTTTAGTAACTAAAACTAAAGGTTTATTATAAAAGGAAAGAAACAAACTATAAGAGAAATGTTGAAGGATTAGAGCCATCACATACATACAAATGATTGGAAAGTCCATATGTATCAGGTTTTCACCAGAAGTGTGGCATTTGCAGGCTTATGTAGTTCCTCTAGTGTAAATCCAGTATCTGGATGGGTTTCAGTCCTTTGATTCACAGCTTCAGTTGTGAATGAATTGATCCAAAGGAAAGAAGACTAAATAGTCCATGTGCAAAGTTTGTTCAAATTCTCCCATGAGAATGAGCAGGATGATTTTAGGCTGGTGCTGGGATCTCAATTTTGCAATTCAAACGTTCCCTAACAAGCTTGAACAGATCTGAAATAAAAAGGATTAGTCCACTAGGGTCTTTTATAAATCCATGCAGGCAGACCGATATTTTCTGAACAGCAGGTATCACCTTAAACAATTAATAGATGATTACTTGAAACTCTGAAGTACCATCTTCTATGTCCTAAGCACATGGGTAACTAGTTATATCAGCACAAAATAATTGGCCATTTACAACCATTCACAGGTGTTTACTACTTAAACTTCAAAGAAAAATACAAACAATAGTATTGTTACATTCAAAGTTCCATCCAAATGTTCATAGGTTAGAGTTGGGCCGTGCAACTTGCAAAGTTGCTTAGCTTTTTTGGGGGCTAGCGTCACAGGGAGGAATATGCAAACCAGATGAAGGATCTGATGGCAAAGTGGGTGGGAGGCAAAGGTGTCACCAGTTTTAGAGGAATGCTTGATCTTGTTGCCCAGGAGCATTTCCTAAGCGTATGTAAAGATGATGTAAAACAGTGTCTGTGGGACAGACTGTAAACGATGTGGATGAAACGGAAGCAAATCTCTGTACTTCTCTCACAAAAACAACCATAACTCTCAGACACTCAACCGTCTTTGCTGGTAAATATTAGGTTACAAAGCCTGTTTTCCTGTGGAAACTACAACGATTTTATTACTACTGTAACTGCTCTTTTATCTTTCCAATGGCTATTTTACGCTTCCATTTTTATTCTATAATCTTCAGTTTAGGACAAGGATTTGCTGGGAGAAGGAATGTTTGCAGTCGCTGTTCCCCAGCCCCCTGCTCCCTTGTGTCAGGTTCTTCCATGGGCTTTCTAAGACAGGACCATGTGACTGGGATCCACAGGCTAACAGGGAAGCAGAAAGGGGATGTGGGGGGGGGGGGGGGGAGGATAGAGGCAGAGGACAGGTGGGCCCAGGGTGAGGGAGAGGTAAGGGAGGGGCAGGAACCAGAGGGCAGAGGGGGAGCAGGAGATGGGCACCAGGGGGCCAGAGAGAGGTGAGGGAGGGGCAGGCCCCAGGGAATCTCTGTTGCTTTGGGGCCGTGTGTGGCTGGTTTGTTGCTAAGCGCAGGTCGGTGCTGTCTCCACCCACACTGGCCGGACAGCCCTGCCCCGGGGGGCACAGCTGGGACTCTCCATGCTAGCCAGCCCTACAGGCACCACCTTCCAGCCAGGCATACCCCACAGCCAGCCCCTCTCCTGGCCCAGCCCCTCCCCCAGGGCATGGACAGGGTGCCTGGGCTGGGCTCACTGGGCCAGTGGTGCTGCAACATGTGTGCATGTCCCCCGGGGTCTCTGACCCCTGCTGGAGCTGCCCCAGACTCAGCATGCACCAGTGCACACACAGCCAGGCAGCACCCCTTGTAAGATGAATATGGTGGGGCAGGAAAGGCATATCTGGTTTCCTGATGGCAGCTCACCGGTGATAAAGGGAAAACGGTGGATGAAATATACCACCAGAAATCTGGAGGAAAGACTAACTGAAGGATACTTAGACCATAGGTCAGCAGGACACACGGAACTTCACGCTATATGGCAAGTTCTAACACTACATGAAAGCTCCCATAGGCCAATCTCTATATTTGCAGACAGGACTTTTTGTGTGACAGGTTTACAGCACTGAATGTTTGACAGCGGCAGAACAACGGGAAGGGAGCAGATGGGAAGAAAATAGCAAACCTAGAAGAGTGGAAATGGATCCCGGGTTGGGGAATAAACAACCCTAATGAACTGGAAATTCAACATATGAAAGCACACGGCAAGGAATGGAGCCAGAGGCTGTGTGGCACAGCAGAGCTGAGACCATCGCTCGGCCATAGAACCTAGCAGCTGTTATTAGACGCCAGGAAAAGGCTAATAAAAATATTCCTCATTTTTTGCTGTCACCTACTGACAAAAGTAAGAATTTCAGGAGAACCCCAGAAAAAAGGGAAAGACAAGAACTTATGAATGTGGCGCACCAGTTCATGCACGAGGGAATAGAGGGGACCCTAAGAAGATTGAAGCAGGCAGCAGAAATGGAGGATGTGGGAGATGATGTAAGGATGTGGGTGCAAAATTGTGTCCACTGTGCAAAGGACAAAACTCGTCCCCTGCATTGGCAACCAACGATGCACCAGCCACGGCTGGAACCTGGCATCAAAGTCAAATGGATTTTATTGACAAGTTGCCAAAAAGCAAAGAAGGATTTCAGTATTAGTGGGTTATTGTAGATTCTTTTTCAGGATGGGTGGCAGCATTCCCTACCAGAAATAATAGCGCTAGAACGGCAGCTGAAAAGCTTTTTACTGAATCCCCGAAATCCTAGATTCAGATAATGAAGATGCATTCGTGGAAATCTTTTTTACAATGATGTTACAAGCCCTAGGAATTACCCAGACATTTCACATCCCATTCTGACCAGTCCTCTGGCCAGGTGTAGAGGATAAACCATACCATTAAGGAGGCATTGCAAAAGATAGTAAACCATAATGGTAAAGATTGGCCTTAGACATTGCCTTTGATCTTAGCTGCTATCTGCAGCAGTAACAGGCTAAGAACTAAGACCCAGCCATACCAAACTCTCTTCAAAGAGCCAATGACGTTGGTGATTGATCCTGAACATTTTGCTGTACACCCCGAGGACCATCCCACAGCAACCCAAAACGACTTTCAGTGGTTAAAGCAATTACCAAAGGATAAAACCACATTGCAGCAAAGGATCAATCAAGCCATTAAACACATGAATAAAACAATGCAAAACCAGAGCGCTACTAAACTGGAAACCAAGTGATGTATTGAACATTGGGTAAAAGGGATCATACCCTAGATTCCAAATGGATAGGTCCCTATTCTATAGCTGTCTGACTTAGTCCTTTGGTGTACCACACCGAAAAAGACAGGAAACTTAAATGGGTCCATGTGTTACAAATAAAATTGTTCTTTTCTCTAACATATGCTTAATCATTTCAGGTATCCACAAAAAATTGGGTTCTGCATGACGTCCAGTGGTCTAGATTCTGAACAGCCGTACTGGGACTATTTCAACCTTTGTGAAAGCCATCGGCACAGTGGTTTCCTAACCCAAATCTTTTTCTTTTCCTGTGCAAGCATTTTTACAGAAGAACCTCGGTGGAAGCTAACTAGGAGGCAGGGTGTTGTTTTTGAAATTATTAGTAGGATTATTTGGCTTAATAACACCTGATGCGCATTGGGGAGTCCAGCGGTTTAACTTTACCACTTGAAACCAAATCCAAATAATATCAGCACCCAACAATACACTGCGTGGGCCCTTTGCTTTAGTTACCCGGCAGGCATGGGTGAACATCACTCCCAACGACCATAACTGTGCAATCAAAGTAAGCACCCCTATTGGACCAATATCAAATGTGAACCCACATTGCCACCCCATCCTCCCTGGTTACCATACATTCCCACCTTTCAAACCAGGGCCCCAGGAACTCATACAGTAACAGTATGGGTAAATAAGGCTATTTTTGTAGGCAATGTGATGATGCTGTTTTTAAATGGCCCTGAGCCCCAGGAGGTACCCCTCCCGCATTTATTCAAAATGCAACCCCCTGTTGAAGTGCAAATGGCACCACTAATCATAACGCTGCCTATCACAGTTAACTGGACTAAGAATAATTTAACGTTAACCCAACCCAAGAGTACACCTGATAGCACTCCTTTGTTTAATGCTTGGTTCAACTCTCTACAGTGGGAACATTCCCCCTCCCGCCAGCGGTGGGATATAACTGATACCATAGTGGGGGGTCTTGGAGCAGGCACGGGAATCCTAAATTCAGTGAATCGACACGCACTGAAAAATACGGCTAGTGCAGTAATATCTTTACATAACAACATTGTGCAGGGGCAGGAGCACCAGATTGCTGAGCTAGTACAGACTGGGGTAGACACAATGGATTGACAATGGCATATGTGAAAACATGTGAACCAAGCGTTCTTGGCTCAATACGCCACCATGCAAGAAATTGCAAATAAAACAGCCTCAGAGCAGCATCTATTAGCTCTTGTTTTAACTGAAAGAGAAATGGATTGTCTTCGAGCCAAAGATATAAAGGTTCTAATCCCCTATTAACAAAGCACGAAGATAACGTTTTTCTTCCTTATGTCCCCAAATGGTATAAACCTCTGGAATCTTATGTATGCACATCCTCCCTAACAGGGCGTGTTACTATTCATGAAATACACACTCAACAACATAGGTGTAATGGTATCCTACAGCCCATTCTAGCTCTCCCAATTCTCCAGGAAAAACACGTTTGGGCTCAACATTTGGTGGGAACATACTTAAGTAATAAAGAGAAAGTCACAGATCACTGCCTGTGTTCCAGACGGACATCACAACAGTGAGTATGTCCCTCCTTGCCAGTACTAGAAGAGCCCTGTTCTTTACAAAATAAAAGTCTGGCAACTTGCGATTGGGATGAAATGACTAATAGCACCGCCAAGGTGTACTAGAATAAACTAAATTGTGTCTGTGTTATTGGATTAAAAAAATTGTTTAGGAAGAAAAGCAAGTTTCAAAACCTCCTGCACAACAATGTATGTGCAACGTAATCATGATTCAGACATCCAGTGTAACCAATCCACAAGAATAATAAAATTAATGTGAGGAATACAAGCAATGTTGTACATTTTAATTTTTCTTTAGAAGCTAATTGAACAAATTTGTATAAATTAATAAAGGAAAATAAACAAATTAGCCAACGAACCAAAACTCCCCAAACCCAGGCTCAAACATGCAGTTTGGCTTTTCTACATCAGAGATTAAAAGTATTAAATGTGTCTGTACAGGCAAAACAAATGATAATACACCATTGGTCTAATAGTGTTAAGAAATGGGCACCCTCTTGGACATCCGCTTGAAATGTTATGTTACATCCTATTATCATTTTCTTTGGCCTACTTGGTATGTTTATTGGGATGTGCTGCATTTGCTGCCGGATAAAAAAAATGTACCTTAAATTAAAATCAAAGGCTCAAATTGTCTTTCATACATTGCCCTTAAACAATTACATAAAATGTGACCTAGTCAATACCTCTGGGTTTGAAGGGTCAAAAAGGGGATAATGTAAGGGGTACATTCATAACATCAAAAGAATGTATTAATTGTTTTTAAAATGAATTTTTTATTAAATTAATAACATACACTCATGTGAATAAAACCGTGTTCATTCTTAAAACCATGTTCATTTATAAAACCGCACTCATTCATAAAAGCATGCTCATCATAAACTTATGTAGGGTATTCATTAGGAAAGCCGCTTAATGGAGTAAAAACAACGAGAGTCCTGTAGCACTTTAAAGACTAACAAATTTAATTTCTGCAGGCACAAGCTTTCGTGGGCTGTAATCCACTTTGTCAGATGTAAGGAATAGAAATCAGATAGCAGGTATATATATATACATATCCAAGGTTAAACAACAATGGGGAAGTAGTTGAGGCCTATTCACAACCACTGATTAGGAGGTGAGAATGTGTGAACAGTGACAATTACTTCTTGTAATGAGATAACCAGTCCAAGTCCCTGTTTAAACCCAGTTTGATTGTGTCAAGTTTGCAGATCAGTTCAAGCTCAGCAGTATCTTTTTGAAGTCTGTTTTTGGAGGTTTTTTTGAAGGAGTATGGCAACTTTCAAGTCATTTACAGAGTGTTCTGGGAGATTGAAGTGCTCTCCGACTGGTTTATGGATGTTTCTATTTTTTATGTCTGAGTTGTGTCCATTTATTCTTTTGCGTAGTGACAGTCCGGTTTGGACAATGTACATGGCATATATTACATTAGTAGATGTGCAGGTGAATGAGCTCCTTATGGTGTGGTGACCTGTGATGGTGTCACTAGAGTCGATGTGTGGGCAGAGCTGGCAACGGAGTTTGTTGCAGGGGTATGTTCCTGGGTTAGTGTTCTTCTTGTATGGGGTTCGGTTGCTGGTGAGTATTTGCGTCAGGGTAAGGGGCTGTCTGTAAGCAAGGATAGGTCTGCCTCTCACGGCTTGACTGAGTGAGGGATCATCTGCTAGGATAGGTTGTAGATCTTTAATGATGTGTTGGAGAGATTTTAGCTGGGGCCTGTAGGTGATGGCCAGTGGTGTTCTGTTACTTTCTTTGTTGGGTCTGTCCTGCACTAGGTGACTTCTGGGTACCCGTCTGGCTCTGTCAATTTTTTTTTCTTCACCTCTCCAGGTGTGTTTTGTAGTTTTAAGAATGTTTTATGGAGATCCTGTAGGTGTTTGTCTCTGTCTGAGGGATCGGAGCAAATCCGATTGTATCTTAAGATTTGACTGTAGACAATGGATCATGTAATGTGTCCAAGGTGGAAGCTGAAGGCATGAAGGTATGTATTGCGGTCAGTTCGTTTTCAGTATAGGGTGGCATTAATGTGACCATCCTTTATTTGTATTGTAGTGTCTAGCAAGTGGATTTCTTGTGTGGACTGGTCCAGGCTGAGCTTGATGGTGGAGTGGAAAATATTGAAATCACGGTGGAATTCTTTGAGGGACTCTTTCCTGTGTGTCCAGATGATGGAGCCGCTCTCGTTCACTCACTAAGAAAGCTGCCCTTCGGTATAAATATAGCTATCACCGGTAAAGCTGTCTTTAAGCCACTTGTCTTTAAGTCACTTGCTGCTTGTCCTTTTGTTGTTTAAGTCATTCATCCTCTCACTGTCACTGATAGAAATTATTATAAAAATTGTCTTCATAGAAATTGTCTTTTAAGTAACTCATTTCCTTATTGCCACCAATAGAAGTTCAGTTCCTTTAAAGTATTCATTCTTAAACATTGTAACTAAATCACTCTCACAAACCCTGGGAGGCAGCCAGTCCTCGCTCCCAGACAGCCCCCAACCTGAAGCTAACACTCACCAGCAACTGCACACCATGCAACAGAAACACTAACCCAGGAACGTATCTTTGCAACAAACCCCGTTGCCAACTGTGCCCGTATATCTACTCAAGTGACACCATCACAGATCCTAACCACATCAGCCACACCATCAGGAGCTCGTTCACCTGCACATTGACTAATGTGATATACGCCATCACGTACCAGCAATGCCCCTCTGCCATGTACATTGGCCAAACCAGACTGTCACTATGCAAAAGAATAAATGGACACAAATCACACATCAGGAATGGGAACATTCAAAAACCAGAGGGAGAGCACTTCAGTCTCCCTGACACTCAGTAATAGACTTGAAATTTGCCATACTTAAGTAAAATAAACTTCAAAAACAAACTCCAGCACGAAACTGCAGAGCTGGAACTCATATGCAAACGTGACACTATCAGACTAGATCTGAATAGAGACTGGGAGTGGCTAGGCCACAACAAAAAAAATGTTCCCTCTTTTGACATTCACACTTTCTCAGCAACTGTTGTGAATGGCCTCATCCGCCCTGATTGTATTAACCTCGTTAACAGTCGCCTTCCTCACTGTGATGTAACTCACCCATCCTTGCATGTGTATATAGACTTACCAAACCGAAGTTTCCACTTCATGCATCCAATGAAGCGGGTTTCTGCCCACGAAAGCTTATGCCCAAATAAATTTGTTAGTTTTCAATGTGCCCCAGGTCTCTCGCTGTTTTCTTGTAACTAAAGTAACTCTGTTTAATTGCTTTTTCTATAACATTCTAACCAACGTCTGACATGGTTCCAGATTGTAACTGAAACTCCATTTTGAAGAAGTATACTGCATTTTGTATTAGCTAGTCTAAGTCTTGCTGAAAATTCATTTAGGCGTGTATAATTTCATTTAAATATGTAAATGAGGTATGATTGATGGAATCAGTCTCCAGCCCCAGCCTGTCCTGATGGTAGAGTACAAACGCCAGTACCACCTTGATGGCTGAAAAAAACAGACAACACCCTGGAAATGCAAGAAGAAGCCACCCTAGAAAAAAACAAAAAAAACATTTAAAATAAAAGTCACGTCTGTAATTGACTGGTGATCAACGGTCACACCGAACCCTGAAGCAGCATGACACAGCAGGATCCATAGACTTACCTTAAAACTAAAACATATAAAAAGATGGGTGAAAATGAAAAGCTTTGGGTAACGTTCTGCTTAGCAACATCAAAGAGCATCGGTGCATGCCCAAAAGAGACCCTGCTCCTCCTACTGCCCGGTTTCCCTGGCCAGTTACCTGCCACGAGCTGCAAACACCAGCTATGAACTCAAGCTGCATTCACAAACTATAGTGAAGACTGGGAATAATACACGATCAGCTGCAGAACATTTGTGTGTGTGTGTGTGTGTGTGTGAGGTATCAATTATTAGTTATGAATGCAATTGTGCTTTCTCATAATAAATGTGGCACATTGCCTTGTCCACTGAAAAAAATCCCATGTGTTTCTATCAGCCTAACAATGTATCCAACTTAAACACGCCATCTCCAGCTGTTTGGCCAATGACTTTGCTACCTCCGACCCAGCTGAATTGTTTTCATTTCTTCAAATATTACCCAGATTGCAAAGATCAATGGCAACACTTGGCCAGCAAATTTGAATTAAACACAGATTCCTTACAAAAGAAATGGGAGGAGGAACTAGGCCAATGATTCTTTGCTATCCAATGGAAACAAATTTTAGCCACTGCTCTGAACTGCTCCTTGGATCTCTGTTTAAGATTAATCCAGCTGACAATCCTACGGAGAATGCATGGGACCCCTCAACAACTGTTCAAAACTGATGGTGCTAAATCAGACAAATCTCGGGGCTGTGACTGAGCAGGTGCTAACTTAACTCATAGACTCTGGGCCTGCTCCTACACCCGCAGAACTGAACTGCAGAATTAATTTTTTTCCTATCAAATAAAATTGTGTAATAAGACAAACAGATAATTTAAAACCGAATGGATGTTAATTGGAAGCTGAATAAACCTGAAACACTTTAGTTATGCAAAGAACTAATAATTGTTAAAAGACAAGTACTGCAAAAGGAAATCCAAAAAGTGACCAACAGTGGCAGACTGGAGCACAGACATTGTAAGCTTGGCAACCGTGGAAAGAATTGAAAACCATCCCAGAAACACCCCAGAACAATTCTCAGAGCTCTGGGATGCTTTCCTGGCAGTATCTCAATGATCCTATTTAATATATGGAGGCTCCCTTCCCTCCCCCTGCTCTACATCCACTTCCCTCCTGCTTGTCTCTATCTCCTTCCTCTGAACTTTCCCTCTATTTGTTATTTTAATTTAATTTTTCTTTAACTAGTTGGATTTTTGGAAGCAAATTTTGTTTTTTCTAAATTGTGTAATACAAATAATTGATTTACATTTTATCCCTCATATTATAGATATCTTTCAAATGTATCTGAGGTTACCTAGCAAATGGTTCACATACATTGTGAGATGTTAATATGTTATGAGAAGTTTAGGTGCCATTGGTTATGTCTGTTTGTTCTGTGTGTGTTTGTAGCTATTTAAAAATGTAATAAAATATAATATGAAAAAAAAAAAGCCACACCCAACAACTGCCTTGGCCCTGGCTCTGTCTCCTCTCCCCTGGGACTGTGACACTGGGGGTGACTCGCTGCAGCTCAGCCCAGGGCCGCTGGGAACAGCAGGAAGGGAAACGCCCCAGCCAGCGCCAGCCAAACCGGCTTCATTCTGAGCTCAGGAAAGTGAAACTAACCTGCAGCGGCTGTTCCCGGCCCGGGCGGAGGAGCCATGGCTGCTGCCGGGGAGCTGGCCCAGAGCTTACAGAACGAAGTGACTTGTTTCTTCTGCCAGGAGTATTTCACAGATCCGGTGATGACTGAGTGTGGGCACAACTTCTGCCGAGCCTGCATCAGCCAGTGCTGGGTGGAGTCGGAGCCAAACTTCCCCTGCCCCCAGTGCGGAAAACCCACCCAGGAGAGACACCTGCGGCCCAACAGGCAGCTGGGCAACATGGTGCAGTTAGTGAAACGACCGAGGCTGGAGGTGGTGCCGGAGCCCGAGGGGGGCAGAGTGTGTGAGAGACACCAGGAGGCTCTGAAACTCTTCTGTCAGGAGGATCAAACCCCCATCTGCGTGATCTGCAGAGAGTCCCGGGCTCACCGCGCTCACACCGTGGTTCCCATCGAGGAGGCTGCCCAGGAGTACAGGGTAGGGCGCAGTTATCGCCATGGCTGGGAGTTACAGGCCCAGCCTCTGCACTCACAGAGCCCCTGGCCTGGGTCTGAGCAGCCCCGGATTGGAACCTGGGAAGTGCCCGATCCCGGGACCAAAGAACGTTCCTGGGGCTGATGGTGCTGGGGAGGAGCCAGGCCGGGCCCAGCAGCTCTGCCCGGGAGTTCCCTTGGAGCTGGGGTCAGTCACTTTTCAGTGGGTTGGAGAAGGGGACGTGGTTCCCCAGCCTCTGCTCAGTGACGATCACAGGACACAAAACAAGGACCCGAACCAGCCCCCAGAGCCCTTGTCTGTGTTCACAGGAGCAAATCCTGAGCCGCCTGCAGCGTCTGAGGGAGGAGAGAGAAGAGCTGCAGGGCCTGAAATCCGACTGGGACAAGGAGAGCGAGAGGCTCCTGGTAGGTGCCCTGCCCCGCCCAGCAGGTTTGCCCAGGGGCGCCAGCGACAGCAGCAGGGGGAGTCTCTGCCCTGTTTGGTGTCTGTAATTCAGGAGGGTGAAGGATTTCCAGGGTCGATGCAGTGAGGAGTTTCGGGCATTTAAACAGCGCGGGGCAGACTCTGCTCTCAGGTACCTGGTGTAAATCAGGAGTGACCCCACTGAAGTCAGTGGGGTTAGGGTCAGATGCTCTGTGACCCTGGTGTTAATTCCCGCTGAAGTCAGGGGGTCACACAGGGTAGCTGGGAGCAGCCTCTGGCTCTGCCTCTGTAGCACTGGGGGTGAGAGGAGACTAGAACTGCTGAATGTGCACAGGTGTCGCAGGGGGTCAGGGTGAAGCTGGGGGAGACATTTGCTGCTCCCAGGGTTTGAGTGTCAGACATTTCCAGTGATGCCATCGGGTGTTTGGGCAGCAGCGTTTGCCAAGGCCTGGTCTACACTGAAATCTGTTGCTGGTACCGTGATGGGGTTTGGGGGGATGATTTTTTGGTGACATTTTTTACTCCTGGCCAGAGCCCTGGTGTAGACACAGTTCTACTGGCAGAGAAGTGACATGAAACGCTCTGTGCAGCCTGGACAAGGCTTTGTGCCATTTCCCATGATCCCCCGCTCTCCCCGTGTCCCCGCCCTGCCCTGTCCCCTGCTCTCTGTGCCCCCCAGAGGCAGACGGAAGTGGAGAGGCAGCTGGTGGTGTCCGAGGTTGAGCAGCTGCACCAGTTGCTGGCTGAACAAGAGCGCCTCCTGCTGGCCCGGCTGGGGGAGCTGGACGAGGAGATCGGGAGGAGGAGGGAGGAAAACAGCACCCAGCTGTGCGAGGAGATTTCCCGGCTCAGCGCCCTGATCACGGAGCTGGAGGGGAAGTGTCAGCAGCCGGCGCATGAATTCCTGCAGGTGAGACCGTGTCAGACGCGCCCAGAGCCCAGTGCAGGGAGGGGACGGCCCCTGAGTCACTTGGGGCTCACAGGGTGACTCAGTGCAGAGAAACAGGAGTTTGGGCCATTGGGGAGGCTGGTGAAAGGCTGTTCCAGCCCCAGGGCTCGGCCGTCCCTGCATAGCAGCTGGTGGGAAAGGGGCTCTGCTTGCACTAGCACAGGCCTTTAGTGCCTCCACCCCATTGGGGAGCAGCCTGTTGGGCTGGGGCTGTGGGAGCAGAGTGACCCGTCTGGGGCAGTGGCTGGGTTGGGCCGTGGGCACTGACTCTCTGCTCTGTCTCTCGTTCCCCTCTAGGGTGTCAGAAACGCCGTGAGCAGGTACGTCCGGGGTCGTCTGCCCCTCACGCCCCGTTGTGCTGGGAAGAGGTTCAGAGACCCGGCTACAGGTCTCAGCCTCTGGATCCAGCCCCCCTCCCTCCCCATTGCCCATTGTGTCTGTGTGACCCATCCTGGGGAGGGGATCGCCCCACAGCTCTGGGCTGGAGAACCCTCCCTGGAGCCGGGCTGGCTCAGGGGATCATTACTGGGGGTGGGGCCTGTCACCCCAGCTCTGTCATGGCCCAAAGCCTGTCCCGAGTGTCCCAGCTCACACCTCAGAGGGGCCGTTTCCACGTCCCAGAACCCCCCACCTCATGGGGAGCGACCAGGCCCCTTGGAGGCTGAGAGGAGACACTGAGGAGCGGCTGGGCCTGGAGAATGGGCCCCTCTCTCAGCCCTGGGAGCGGCCCCTCCAGGTCCTGGTGGGGAACGTGGGCCGGGCCGGCTGTGAGGGGAGCTGGGGCTGGCGCTGCCCAGGCTGTGTTTTCTCTCTGGACGGAGAGAGGCTGCCAGTCCCCAGGCTGGTCCCCGGCAGATTGTGCAGGCACTAAATTCCCTGGGCAGCAGAGGTCACGGCCCTGTTAGCTCTGCCTGTGGCCCCAGCTCCCACCTGCTCCCCTTTCTGGCTTTGGGGTACGGGGACTTAGGGCCGAGGGGAGAGAGGAATAAACACACTCGTGTCTCTCCAGGGGCGAGAAGGCGACATCTCCACATCTGGTGCCCAAATGCCTGGAGCTGGAAAAGAGAATCCGGGATTTCACTCGAGAGAACAATCTCCAGGCAACTGTGACGGGAATCCTGGGTAAGGGATGCTCCGAGGGTTTCTCTCTTACAGTGTCCGGGCAGGGACAGGTGGGGGACTCCCACGGGGAAGCTGCGGAGCTGAGACTGCAGGAGGGAGGCCCCCGTTGGTTGGGTTGTTGTCAGTCCCTGAGTGTTCATACCGAGCGGGGCAGATCATTCGCAGTCACTGCCGCTCTGGCCTGGCCAGCTGAGCTCAGGGGCTGACTCTCCTGCAGCTGCTGCTGTTCAGAATTTCTGGGTGTTTCTCTCCGGCTCCGATTTGCTGCTCACTGCTCTAGATCTGCAGTTCAGCCAGCTGAGGTTGAACATGGAGCTGCCACGAGGATCCACAGGGCGAGAATCTGGTCTGTGGGTCCGTGGGCAATTGCTGCATCCACAGCCGCAGCCAGCACTGCTGGTGGGGCAGCCATTGATGGGCTGTGAGCTTGTGGGGCCAAGCACCCCTGGATGTCCTGGGTCCTGCCCAGAGGCCCTGGCTGGCAGGGCTCCCCACCCTTGGCCCAGGCAAGCTATTTAAGGCCTAGGGGCAACTCCTGGAGGCTGCGTTTGTACAAATGTAATTCCCTGACCTGCTGCTGGGTTAGACCCTCCCTTGTTCTTGCTTCTTTGCCTTGTCCCAGCCCTGTCCCAGCCTCGCTTCTGCCTTGGACCCAGCCCTGCTCCTGCCTTCCTTGACCCAGATAACCTAGTTCTAACTCTCAGCTCCCATTCCTGGCTCTGGCTCTGGTTTGACCCTCTGCTCAGGCGTTCGGCTTCTGGCTCTGGCTCTGGTTCTGGCCCTTGGTTCCATTTCTCAGCACCTGACGCCTGCTCTGATCGCTGTGCTTGGCTGCCCGTGTCCTGGCTCCTGACAGCCACGCTGCTGGGCTGTGATTGTCTCTGTTTGGAGGAGGGGAGCAGGGGGTTGGTGGATTTCTGAGCTCCAGGGAAGCTGTTCTGAGCAGAAAGGCAGATTTCCCATAAAGACATCGATGGCTGAGAACAGGAGCTTGGTGTGAAAGTGCCTTCCCCGCTGCAACCATCCCTGCGGCAGCGCCCTCCTGCTGGGAAACGAGAGAGTCTCCCTCCAATGTGCCCTACGTGGGCAGAGGGACAAGCGGGATATTTCTTGGGAACGTTGGTAGCTGGTCAGCGTGAGACACGTTATCACAGACAGACTCAGGCCAGGTTGTCAGCTCCCTGGTGTCAGTGGAGCTTTGCTGATTTACACCAGCTGAGCATCTGGCCCTAGTGTTTTGAGCACTTTAGGGCAGATTTTCAGAGGTATTTAGGGGTGTGGTGGGATATTCAAACGCCCCAGAGCAGGCTAAGCACCTACCTCCCATTGATTTCAATAGGAGTGAAGTGTCTGAGCTGCTTCAGCACTTGGACAAATCTCCCTCGGTGTCTCTCTGCACCTTTAGGTGCCTAAATCCCAGTGAAAAGCTGCTTCTTGGGCCTTAGGCTGGGTCAGCACCAGAAAATCAGATCAGCAGAACTGTCTGTCAGAGGCATGAAAAATGCACACCCCTAAGTGGTGTAGTTAAGCCGACCTGTGTCCCTGCCTCTCAGGGACGTGGGGTAACTGCACCGATGGGAGAACCCCTCCGTCGGCATAGGGAGCGTTTACACTGAAGTGCAACAGTGGGGCAGCTGTAGCAGTGCCACTGTAGTGGTTTAAGTGTGGACAAGCCCTGTCGATAAGTGATTCCTTGCCAGACAGATGCTATCAAACAACGTTTTCTTTAAGCATCTTAAGATCTGTTTCTTTATCTGGTGGTGGTCGGTACTATTAGGACAGCAGCACCTTCTTAACAGCCCGATACTACATTGTCTGGATGTAATGTCAGGACGGTGAAGATGTGACTGCATGCTGCTTAGCTTATGGCTGCTGTCTCTCCTGCTATGGCTGTTACTGCTTAGCCAAAAACAAGGCCTCAGACCTTACAGCAGGGCACAGCAGCTGCTGGGAGCCTGTTCCCCTGTATGGAGCAGCCCCTGGGCTGTTGTGCAGTGATCTGCACAGGAGAGAAACCCAGCAGGTGAACGTGGGAGAAGAACATGGGTCAGAACCTGTCCAGCCCTGGGAGACAGAGCTGGGTGCCAGGCCCATGTACCTGGCTAGAGCGGCTGCTGCACCGTCAGGGCTGTTTGCGTCGGGACAGCAGGGTCTGCCCCCCCTGCACTGGACCCCGCTCCGGGTGCCCCTGCAGTGTGAATTCTCACCTCTCTCTCTGCTGGTTTGTTCCAGGACTCAGAAGAGCCCGAGGATTTGCAGGTAACCGAGGCCAAACCTGTGTCAGTGACTCCAGCCCCTCCCCTGGCAGAGATTCACTCCCTGCAGCTGCTCCTGGCACCAGCGCCCCGTAGTGCCCGAAACCTGGGCTCCCTCCCTGTGACCGGCCAGAGTCAGCACATCCCGGCTCCCCTCCCACCGGCCCCGGCACGACTGGGCTCCGGCCAGTTCTGACCCCAGCCCATGAGCCTGTTGGGATCCTGAGCTCGTCTTCCCGGTGCCTCATCCTAGGGAATCACTGACCCCTGGGGAGCATCCTGTCCCCTCCCCCGTCACCCTGTCCTGGGCAGGGCACCCCAACCTGTCACCCCTCCCGGGCAGAGTCCCAGGCCCTGAGAGACACTCTGGCTGCCCCAGGCTGGCCAGGCCCAGGGTGTCCAGCAGGGCCGTTGGTGCTGGCGCCGCGCTCGCTGCCAGAGCTCCCAGCCCCTGACCCAGCCTGGCCTGTTGCCCGGCGCTGACCCCCCCTGCAGGTGGGGACGCTGCTGCTCTGATGGCTGAGCCCCCATCTCTGCCGCTGCCTCTGCTGCTGCCTCTGCTCAGCACATGCTGGGACCAGTTCAGTGCTGCTGGGCGGCACCTTCCCTTGGCACCTGCATTATCTGTGTCGGCCAGCAAAGTGCCACCGCACTGGGATTAACCCTTTCCTTCCAGCTACCCCACCAGCCCCCGTCCGGTCAGTGCCACTCGACTCCCCCAGCTCTGATCCCAGGAACCCGCATCTGGTGCTCGGGGAGTGGCTGGGTGACCGTGTGGGGCAGAGTTACTAGGACACTCTGCAGTGGGGAAGGCCCCGCGCTGTCACGCAGCCACTAGGGGCTGGGCAGGGAGCGTTATTACTGACATAGCGCCCACCAGTGAGCCAGGCGCTGCAGAGACAGAACAAGGGGCTGCCGGCCCCGCACGGCTCCTGGTCTGAGAGCAGACAAGACTCAGCAGGGGGAGCAGGAAACTCTGGGGAGGGGAATGAGGGTCCCAGTGTGGGAGCAGCAACACCCTGGGCCTGTCTGGCTGGGTCGGGCAGAGGGTTTTATAGAGACCCGGCTGGCTCCGTGCTGGGCCCTGGGTCACCCCCAGTTCAACATCCAGCCAGCAGGGGGCTCCGTACCCCCAAGTGCAGGGCAGGGCAGGGGCAGCCTGTGGTCGGGGGAAGGGCAGGCTCAGGGGGAGCCGGGGAGCAGCCAGGGAGCTGGGCCGGGAGCTGGGCAGAGGCACAAACACCCTGTGCTCAGCGCTCACTCCAGGTTCTCACTCTGGCGCCGGCTCCGCTGGGGTCAGACACCGCGGTGAGGGGCCCACACAGCCAGACTGGAGAGAGCCAGGCTCTGTCCGTGGGGGGAGGGGCAGCAGCTCTGTTACATGGTGCCAGTTTCACAGAATTGCCATGGGGAGGCGCCCTGGGGCACCCCTCAGCTGCCTCAGGGTGGCCTGCAAGCTCCCTGCCTCAGTTTCCCCTCTTCAGCACTCCTGAAATTACTCGACACAGAGCAAAGATCTGAGACAAAAGTCCCCTGCTGGGGTTTACTTGGACTCTGCCCCTGGAACCCGCCCCTCCCTTTGCCCCCTGCCATCCTGGCACCTGCCCCTGCCCCATCCTTGGCCCACCTGGTGCCTCCCACTCCCCTTGTGACTCCTCTGCCACTGGGGGCTGCCTCTTCCCCTGCTCCCCTCTAGTCCTCTGGGGCCAGCCCCCCCTTCACACCCCCTCTGCCTCCCTGAGGCTCCTCTTCCCCCTTAGCCCCCTGAACCCGCCCCTCCCATCACCCCACTCTGCCCCCTGGCACCTGCCCCAGCCCTCGCTCTGCCCTCCGGTGATCACCCCTGCCCTAGACACCCCCGCTGCCCCCGGCTCGTGCCTCACTCTGTGCCCCTGGAGCCTGCCCCACTCCTCCTCCCCCCACCTCTGGCACTTGACCTTCCTCTTCACTTCCCTCTGCCCCCTAGAGCCCACCCCTCTCCTCATTCCCCTGACACTTGGAGCCCCCCTTCGCTTGCTTCCTTGTGCTCCCGGGACCTTCCCCTCCCTCCACCCCCTCTGTCCTCCTGGTGCCTGCTCCTTCCCTTCCCCCCACTGCCCTTGTGCCTGCCCCTCCCCTCTGCCCCTCCTCTGCCTCTCCCAGCATCAGCCTGTCCCCTCCCCTGTCCCTGGGCTGCCCTCCCCTGCCCTGCCCCCACAGATACCACCCCACCCCTCCCCCGCTCCTGCTCTCCTTTCTCTCAAGTTTGCTCCCATGGGCAGGGAGGCCCTGACTCCCCTTAACGGGCAACAACCCCCGCAGCGATTACCGAGGACGCAGGTTAATTTCACTTTGATCCCCGTGACCAGCCCCTGCCCCGACCCTGACTCTGTGACTCTCTCCCCAGTGGACGTGACTCTGGATCCAGACACGGCAAATCCCTGGCTCGTCCTGTCTGAGGATCAGAAATGTGTGAGACGTGGAGACACACGCCAGGATCTGCCCGACAATCCTGAGAGATTTGATCCTTGTGTCTGTGTGTTGGGTGCTGAGAGGTTCCTGGGTGGGAGGCGTTACTGGGAGGTGGAGGTGGGAGACAAAACTCATTGGACTCTGGGGGTTTGTAGGGAATCTGTGAGCAGGAAGGGGACGGTCAAACTCACACCTGAGACTGGATACTGGGCCGTGCGGCTCAGGGAAGGGAGATACGTGACCCTCACCTCCCCCCCAACCCCTTTCCCCGTGAGGGTCAGGCCCAGCCGGGTGGGGATTTTCCTGGACTATGAGGCGGGCGAGGTCTCATTTTACAATGTGACTGACAGGTCCCAGCTCTGCACTGTCACTGGCACCTTCTCCAGGACGCTTCGCCCTTATTTCTATGCTGGTCTCAGTGCTGGGGGTAAAAACGCGGCTCCCCTGATCATCTGCCCGGTCCCAGCCCAGGCCGGAGGGAATCTCTGTCCCTGACAGTGACACCCGCGGCAGAGACTGTCCCCTCCCAGCGCTGAGCAGCCCCCAGGCCTGTGCCCAGGGGAGGGGCTAAAGGGCATCACCCACCTGCCCCCCGCCACCCGCCCCTCAGTTCCCAGCACCAGGCCTGTCACATGGGGGAGGGGAGAGGGGCAGAGAAGGGGGTGGTGGGAGCCGGCTGCTGGGCTAGGTTGTAGGTAGGGGGTGTGAATTGGGTGGGGGCAGCATCAGGGGTCGATGTTGAAGGTGCAGATGGGGAAGGAGCTGCTGCAGCAGGAAGGGAAGAACCCAGCTGACATGAGGAAGACTCTGGAAGGATGTAACGAGGGGGGAGGGGAAAGGCCCCCCAAGGAGGAAGAGCCCCTGGCAGAAATGGGAGGCGGGGGAGCCCAGTGAGTGCGACGGGACCAGTGGAGTCTCTGCCCATGGGGGGGAGTGAAACAGCCACAGGGGGCAGCGCGGGGGCAGGGGTGAGAGCGCCGGGGCCCTGCTGTACGGGCCGCTCTGTGCTGCAGCCTCAGCCTGGGGGGGGGAGCAGGTCCTAGTGCGATGGGGGACAGTGGTGAGTGGGGAGAGCTGGGGGAGGGGATTCAGTAGCTGGGTCAGGGGAAGTGGGTGAGAGCCCAGCCCCAGGGCTGTGTGAGCAGGCAATAAAGGTTCCATCTCCCCAATCCACCCTCGGGACAACCTGTTTGATTATTTCTAACAATTTTGACATACTGATGTTAAATAATATAATCAATGCCTCCCCCTGCTCCCCACAATCCAGCCAGCGTGACAGCAGGGAGGGTGCTGCTGAGCTGGGTTATTTTCTCCCCACTTGACACCAGGTTGGCAAGGGGCCCAGCACTGAGGAGGAGTGGATCGGGGCTGCCCCTCACTTCCCGGGGGTTTGCAGAGCCAGAGGGTCTCCAGGGCTGGCTCCTGACCCTGCAGTCATGGCGGCTGGATGCACCGGAGCCGATTCTCACTGGGCGGGCTGGTCAGCCATCGCCAGGGCAGCAGTGGGGCTGGCCCCCTGGGCATGGGTCTGCTGATGCTTGGCGAGGGTGGATCTGCGGCTGAAGCTGGCCCCACAGACAACGCACGGGTAGGGTCACTCACCCGTGTGGATGCGGCGGTGGGTGGGGATGTGGGAAGCGTGGCTGAAGCTGTTCCCGCAGTCAGGGCAGCGGTAGGGCTGCTCACCGGTGTGGACGTGCTGGTGCCGTGCCAGGGTGGAGCTCTCGCTGAACTCCTTCGTGCAGTCCTACCATCTCATCATTTCAGATCCGAACAGGATTGAGTACGGACTGTGTCAAGTACCTCTACTGGGTTGGGCCCAGATTCTCATAAGGATTTGGGGAACTAGCTGATCCCAGTTAGTTCCCCCAAGATGAACACCTTTTCGCAGCTCCTCCTTTATGGATTGGTTCATGCGCTTGACTTGGCCCGCGGCTTGTGGATGATATGGGATGTGCCACTTTTGCTGGACCCCGATTACCTAAAGAAGGCTTTTAAGAACTGATGATATAAAGGGATTCCCATTGTCAGAATCCAAAACTCATGGGACTCCCCACTGGGAAAAAAACCTCATTTACCAAGATTTGCGCCGTTTGCTCCGCTGTTTGGGTACGCGTGGGGACTGTTGTCCTTATTTGCACTCTTGATGCTGGTACTCTTTATATGACCCAGGTCCATCTTCTGTTTCTCTTGGTGTGTAAGTTCTTTGAAAATCAGTGGCAAATGATTTATTGCATGACAGTGTTTGGAAACTCACAGATTGTCAAAAGGTCTTGTAGTAGAAAGAAAATCTGAAGGCACTCTAGGAACTTGTAGTTTGCTTTCATTTGATATCATTCGGAATCAGCTTCATGTATATTGTAGGTGCTCAAGTCATCAGAGGCCCAAGGATTATGCACCACTTTCCAGACCGGAACAGTGGCGGTCCGGGTGGCGGCGGTTGGGACCCGTGGTTGGGGATCTCGGGAGGGCCGAGGTGCACCCCACCGTATGCTGAGAGCATGGTGCAAGCGAGGGCCGGTGCGGCAGGGCCTCAGCGACTCGTACTTACCTGGCAGGGGAGACACCATGATCACGAAGGTGGTTTTCCCAGGGCGAGGCTCATCCATTGCACGGCGGGTGTGCTGACCCATGCGATTTCCCCAAATGCGGGAAACTCGACTGCATCATTTATGGTAGTGGGGGACTGCGTTCGCGCTCTGCCCTGGCCTTGCTGTCCAAAGAGAGATTTAACCGCCCCGTCTTTCATTTTTTTTCTTCTTTGTGCTGCTGCGTTCCGCTCCTGCAGTGTGAAACAGCAGCGGCTGGGGAATGGGAGTGGGCGGGTTCGCTTCGTTGTCCCCTGCACTGCGGCGGCGTAAGCTGGGGTTTGCAGGCGCTGTCCACAGCAGCCTGGATTCACCCACTCCAGCTTGGGTGGGCGTTTGCAGCCCCCCTCAAAGGGTGGCGGGGGAAACAGGCCCAAGCTCCAGGACACCAGCTGCAGCTGGAGGAGACGGGGAGGGCCGCAGCTGCCCACACCATGGCACCAGCCAGAACGGGAGCCGAGCTGCACTGCCCTGCTGCCGCTTCTAATCTGGCCAGGGTGCCGCTTAAGGGGGGCACTTGTGGGAGGAGCAGAGTTACTGGGGGGGGCACTTTCCAGAGGAGGAGCAGCAGAAGGCAGGGCCACGGAGAGGAGTTGGGGCATCTATTTTCTGTCTAGCCCACCTCAGCCCCTCCACTGGGAAGAGGCTGGCGCCAGCCCAGGTGTCTCCGCCAGGTAGGCAATCACATCATCCAATCCCACTCCTCCTCCATTCGTCAGGCTGTTTTATCTCTAATGTCCCTGCTACTCCAGTCTTTGGACTGAGCCTTGCCACCAACTCAGAAATCTACCCTCTGTGACGCCCCTGCACGGCCCACCTCTCCCAGCTGGCTTTAAACTCTAGGGGTCTGTCGTAAAGGGCCACACCCTTGCTCTTCTTCTACTCCTAGCCATTCTGCCTAGTCTGGGTAACACATTTGCAGAGACTGTTCCCTAAATTAAACCCAGATGTGGGGAAAGGCAGGGAACAGCAACTTTTTCATGTTGCGAAACCAGACACTAAAAGCCCCATGAAAGGATAAAGGCCAATAAAATCAGTGTATAATTAACACTTGAACATTACCTTAAAATACACACGCACATTGTACACTGTGACTATTTTTCTCTGTTTTTCACCAGCTTGTTCTTCCCAGGGGGAGGGGCACCATTCCCGGAAGTACTGCAATACCAGGCTGATGAGTGGAGTGGACAGAGCAAGTCCCTATTCCATCTCCCTGTTACAAAAAATCCATGTAATACAGAGTTCTCAGATAGAGAACACATCAGATATTAAACTGATAAGAACAGATTTAAAAACTTTTATTAAAAATAATGTTTTTTTAAAAATGATCAGGTACGGAGCTTAAACAAAAGTTTCTCAACATCTGAGCATAATGTACAGATTATCAGTGGGTACAGAGTTTGGTTGGAAATTAGAGCGGACAAGGAAAGCATAATCTGTGGTATCCCGGATAGGGAATAATAGGTTTGACGGTTAACATATCAGATATTAAACTGATAAGAACAGATTTAAAATGCTTTATTAAAGAAAACATTTAAAAATCAACAGATTGAGAGTTTAAAGAAAAGTGTTTCTGGTCATCCAGACGTAATATACAGGTGTTGAAGTAAACTGCTTAGGCCTTAAACTTTGGTCAAGAAAAGTATGTCTCATGGGTAAAGGGAGGGGGTAAAAGAGAGAGTGAGAAAGTGCTGAAAAATGTAACTGTCTGAACCGAAAAATGCTTGTACTGCAGTTCGCTTATGTCTGTAACCTTGACTGATGATAAGAAGAATGAATGCTGTAATTCTAACACAGCTATAAATATATGTTAAAATTTGCCTGAAGGCGAAGACCCTTTACTGACCAGAGGCAACTCTGTCAGTGGCTCTCCCCTTGCATATGCTTGTGCTTCATAATCATAAAAGAGTTTCAGATCTCTGATGAGCCTCAACTAAAAACGCAGAGTGAAGCCTCATTTCTTCCACAATTCTTTGGTGCCGTGACTCGGATCGCTAAATGCCCAGTCAGGACCTCACAGTCTGCGGGCCATCTCCCTCCGAAGCCCGGCGTGCCACACCAAGGTAAGAGACCTTTTGAAATCTCTGATGGGGTGCTCGGTGGAGGACTTCCCGTGGGGTTGGAAATCCTGAACAGTGGCTGACATGATCCAAACTTTTGAAAGGAGGCTCATCAGATATACTGGTTAAGGTATAAAGGTGACTAGTCAAAAGAGATTCTGAAAAGCTGGGTGTGTGTGATTGTGGTTATAACCAGTGTGTGATTGTGATTATAACCAGTGTGTGAATTGATACTGTAACCAGCTGGGATGTATGAATTGAGATTATAATGTGTGAATTGAGATTATAACCGCTGACCAGGTCTAGGACTTAAACTGAGTTCAGCTGCCCCAGGGCTGTCTAAAAGGCAGAACTGATCGCAAGGGGACTCGGGGGAACCCTGTGACCCAGTGGGTATGACTGTCTTTCTTTCCTTCCCTTTATTCACAGTAATGAGCCTGAAGCCACAGTAGGAGACGCCGTTGGAGTGCCTTTGGCATTTCCCTCGGATGCGCCCTGTTGGCAACAGGACTCCCTTTATGAACTTTCCCTGTGTGATTGTGCCCGTGTGAATTGAGAAAATGGGGGTCGGAGGGTCAAAGGATTTCCCCTCCCACCAAAGAAAACCCCAGCATTTTATATGTGTACACATTATGGCCAAAAGACTTGCAGATATTTGGCTAAGTGGAATTGGTATACCAGAGATGATCCTAGTAAGCAGTTTCCTTTGACTGGAACTTTTGATCTAGATAAAATTGTACACCTCCGCGGAGCCCTAGAGTCACCCACACAGGCTCAATGGGATGCATATTTTGATTGGTATGAGGAAACCCTTAAAAGACTGCATGAATCCCGGGTAAGAAGTCTAAAGGACTCCCGAGAAAAATTGAAAATTCAGATAAAGGCGCTAAAGACCCAATATAAACCTGGCCAGGCTTGCCCACCTAGCGCACCATCTGTTCCATTGTATCCCCAACTTGAAAAGGAGGACAAGGAAGGAACGGCTGAGGATATAATAGACTCTTTCAGTGCTTTTCCTCCACCACCATATAACCAAAACAACCCAGGGGCACCCCCACCACAACAACCTTTAGCCCAGGTAGAAACTCCACCTGGCAGTCCCAAGGAAAAGGCTTTGGATCAGACTTTAAACACCATAAACCCACAAGGTCCAGCCTTTCATACTCAGCATCAAAAAACCCTGATTTCTACCTCACACCAAAAGCCTCTGACAACTACCTCAAAGGGAATTTTTCCTCCTCACCAACTGCCAGGACCGGAAGGCTTGATAGTGGTCCATGCCCCTTGGTCACCAACAGATTTAAGGAATCTAGTCAAAGAATTTCCTAACATACGAGAAGAACCTCTGAAATTCAAAGAAGAATTACAAATTGCTATAAATTGTTATAACCCTAACGGGGCAGACTTAAATCAACTAATGAGAGCTGTCATGCCTGCTGAAGAGCGCCAGCGCTTGGAAATACAGGGACGCTGGCCTCAAGCAGATCCAAATGATTTGGAAGCTTTGGATACCGCCCAAATTAGACTTATAGAAGCCATTTCTCATGTCTGTCCTAGGAAAACAGATTGGGCAAAAATAAATACTTGTAAACAAAACAAAGGTGAACCTCCAGCAGACTATATGGACCGCCTTAAAATGGTTTTTGACAGGCATTCTGGCATGGAGAATGCAGCTGATACAGCCACTGAAGCCGTTGCTGCAGCTTTTGTTCAAGGTCTCCTGCCTAAAGTTCAAGAACAACTCCGTTCTATTGCAATAGGCTGGCAAACTAAACCACTTGCTGAACTTGTTAGTATTGCAAATCATTGTGTCGCCTGCCAGGAAAAAAAGAAAGAAAGCTCAGAAATTAAACTAATGGCTCTTCAAATACAGCATTTTGACCCCAACCAAGCCCGAGGTAAAGGAATTAATAGAGGGGGTTTTAGGGGTCGAGGACGGGATCATGGAGTGGGACATGGTGTCATGCGGGCTGGCTTGAGTGGTGGGGCATTTAGTAATATTGTGTGACATCAGCATGGCAGAATCATAATAATCCATGTGGGATATGCCATGTCAGGTACTGTTAGGAAGGTTATAATATGCTAAGTCAGATAATAATACTTATGTTCATGTGTAATATGTGACATGGGAGTTATAGATGTATTTGAGATATCTGTGTTTCAAATTGTGCTGCCTGGGCAACACCCCAGATAGGATGGCCACAGAACAATGGCCTGCATAATGGCCCATTAAGGCATTCCCAGGTGCAAGGGGCCCAGAGGGAGAAGCCAGCATCACCAATGAGTCACCAGAACCGGCTTATGTGGCTCTGGACTCCATTTTAGGTCCTGTAAGTTTCACAGGCCACATGGCCAAAAGACAGAGGGTATATAAAATAAAACCACAGAATCCATTTTGTCTATGATCCTGTCCAGCTGCAGACACACACCTACCTCTGGATTTATTCTGGGAGCCTGGAGCTGAAATGCAGTAAAGGGGGCTGTGGGCATTTGTGGACTGGCTTCTTGATATCCAGTGTGGGGAAATCAGAAGCAGTTCATGACTGGTTGGGAAGCCGGGCTTCAGTGTCACCCACCAGCGTGGGGAGAATCTGCTCTCCTTTTACAGCCTGCCCTGACCTTGGCATTATCAGCTGGCTACCCTGGGCATGGACGTATCACACCTGGTTCACATACATACAGCAACTTGAATTTATTAAGGCACATACTCTGCCTTGGGAGGCTAAAAGAAAATCTAGGCCCATATGATTTTGGGTAACAACTTGAGACAGTTGGGTAACTTCTTCTTGTAAAGTTTGAACAGCATCCATAGTAGCATTTCCCATTGCCTCTATGGTGGTGGAAAGGTTGACTTCAGTCTTTTCCAACTCGGTTACCCCTAGCAAAGGGAAAAGGGCTCACACAAACTGGTGAAAGCCAGAGTGGTGAGTTACCAGGGGATTTTCTGATATTTTATTGCGGTGGACTAGATTTCGGACCTGTACACTATGTAACTCATTGTGAATTTCAAACCCTGGGATGACTCGTCCGATAGTAGAGGTTCCTACTCACTTCCACGGCAAAATTTTATAAGCCCATTTCCCACACAGTCAGAACATTCCTGGGGCATCTATGGCGGGATAGGCGGAATGGGTGCTGTTTTTGACTCTACATTTTTTGGCTAGATACATAGTATATGATGGAGTGGTCTGTATGACCTTGGAAGTGTTTTCACATTGGGAGGTAGGAAAGCTCCTGAATCCCACAGGGTATAGTTAGAGCTGCCCTGGGTGATGGAGTAGTTTGTTTGGTTGGGACGAGTACAACGGTTAGGAATTGTGTTTCCTAGCAAAACTTCGCAATTAGTTTTGGGTTTATAATCTAAGATATATTGGCAAAATGGGTAGTGACCGATAAGGGTACCGTTGCCATGGGTATCATTATGGTGATAACAAAGGGTAGCTTCAACCCGGGGGGCTGTTTTCCATTTAAGAATATGGATGGGGACTCGTCCTAATGCTGACAAGTTATTGGGCTGTAATATAAGGTGGGTGCTGTTGTCATCTGAGGCCCATTTGTCTAGTGATGCGGGTATAGCCACCAATGGAATACCTTGCTTTGGGTGCACTGGTCCGTGAGTGCAGATCCAGCAGTTACTGTGATTATTTTGGTCGGTAATAGATTGGAACAGTTTTACGAGGAGGTTAGAATCCCAGTCAGACAAGACTAATGAAAGGGTTAGAGATAAGATAACAGCTACGGTTTTCATTTTACTGTCACCAGAGTCTCTTATGGTTTTCGTGGTCTTAGATTGTATTGATGCTTTGGAGTTTCGTTAGTATTAGTCTAGAACAGGGGCACTCTCTGCGATCTTTCAAAGTCTCAGGGTTCATCGAGTTGGGGTTTACCAATGGGGACTGGAATTCTATTGTCCCTGGGTCTAACAGTGGTGGAGTTTTTTGCAATGTGAAGCATGAACCCAGTTAGGGTATCCTTGACATCATACAGCAGTATTAGTGGTTAGCAACACTAGATAAGGTTCTTTCCACCGAGGCTGCAACGCATTCTGTCGTTGGTGGATCTTTACACAGACACGATCTCCAGGTTGGAGGGAGTGGCACGGTTCTGTTTCAGGTGCTGGAAGGGCTTTTTGAACCTGTGAGTGGATAGACTTGATACACTTCATTAACAATTTACAATAGTTCAGTATTACATCATCAGTTAAATGTAGATCCAATTCTTGTGGGTCTGGTGGTGGGGTGTGTGGCAATCTCATGGATCTGGCCATAAGGATCTCACGTGGAGATAGTCCATGTTTTCTGTTGACAGTATTTCTAATATACATGAGAGCTATGGGTAAGGCATCTGGCCACTTCAAGCTGGTTTCTGCACATATTTTGGCTAATTTAGCTTTCAAGTCCAAATTCTTTCTTTCTACAGCTGTGCTGGACTGGGGGTGATATGCACAGTGCAGGTGTTGTTGAATTCCTAAGGCTTGACATATGTTTTGAATGACCTGTCCTGTGAAGTGGGTCCCTCTATCGCTGTCCAGAATGAGGGGCAACCCCAACCTAGGTATAAATTCTCTCAACAGTTTCTTGGCAACAGTTACTGCATCTGCTCACTTACGAGGATATGCTTCTACCCATCCTGAAAACATATCAATGATGACTAACACATATTCAAAGTTACGACATTTAGGCATTTGGATGAAATCCATTTGCAAGTTCACAAAGGGTCCCCATGGAGGGGGTTGTGCTGAAGGTTTGGTCTTTTCCTTCTGGCCTATGCTATGGGCTAGACAAATAGGACAGGTGCTGCAGTACTGCTGTGCTATAGAAGAAAAATTTGGGGCAAACCAATCGCTCTGAACTGCTGCAATTATTCCCCCTTTGCTCGTATGAGCCGCAGAGTGAGTCACATGGGCAAGGTAAGGCAGAAGAGCTTTAGGCGCTACCAGACGGCCATCAGGAGAGCGCCACAAGGTGACCGGGTGCAATTGGCAGCCATTTCGTTGCCAGTCATCCTTCTCCTGCTCTGGGGTCTGGTCTTGCAGTCTGGCCAGAGCAATGAGGCTGGCTAGGGGTGACTGATCTATGGAAAAGAAAAGATTAATGAAATCTGGCACGGGGGAACCGGAAAGGGCCGCTTCCCTAGCTGTATGATCAGCCAGAGCGTTTCCACGCGGAACATTATCATAAGGGGTAAGGTGGACTTGACATTTAACGATAGCTAGGGTGGAGGGTGATTGCAGAGCTTGTAATAATGCATCTACATATTGTCCATTTCGAATGGGACTCCCAGTAGAAGTGGGGAATCCTCGCTGTTTTCAGAGTTGTCCAAAATCATGGACGACCCCAAAGGCATAACGAGAATCGGTGTAAATGGTCACAGATTGTTTGTCAGCCAATACACATGCATGAGTGAGGGCTACTAGCTCGGCAACCTGGGCAGACAAAACATGTTGTAAATGGTGTGTCTCTAATACTGGGTGGTGGGTACATACAGCGTATCCAGACACAAGGTTGCCCCTGCTGTCCCTAAGACAAGAATCATCCACAAACAACATCAGTTCAGGGTTTAACAAAGGGACATCCTGGAGATCTAGTTGGGGAGCAAGAAGGTGTTCAGTAACTACCAGGCAATCATGGGGTTCCCCATCAGAAAGAGTGGGGAGAAGTGAGGCAGGATTTAACACGGAGCAGCAGGTTAGGGTGATGTTAAAGGCTGAAAGGAGGAGCCTCTCATATTTAGTTAGCTTAGAGTTGGATAGATGCTGGGTTTTGCCTTTCAAAAGTAAGGCAGCAACAGCATGTGGAATGGCTATAGTCAAGGGACATCCTAAAACTAGAGTTTCAGCTTTTTCAACTAAAAGAGCTGCTGCAGCAACTGAGTGAAGGGGGGAGGGAGAGGAGCCCAGCTGCTACTGGGTCTAATACAGTGCTATAATACGCTAGAGGATGATTCTTATCTCCATGGAGTTGAGTTAGGACCTCCTGGGCAAACCCATCTTTCTCATGGCAAAAAAGAGTAAAGGGTTTCTGATATTCTGGTAACCCTAGGGCAGGTGCTTGGGATAAGGCTTGTTTGAGAGATACAAAGGACTGTTCAGCCTCAGGAGATTGGACAAGAGGCTCAGTGACTGAGTCTAAGGTCAGGTTCTGCAGGGGTTTTACGAGTGAAGCATATCCCAGGATCCATTGTCTGCAATATCCTGCCATTCCTAATAGGCTTCTCATTTGTTTGCGAGTGGTAGGCTTAGGTATTTGTAAGATGGCATTGATCCTGGAGGAAGATAAGTGTCTTTCCCCTGCGGAAATATCATGACCTAGGTAATGTACTCAAGGGAGACAAAGCTGCAATTTGGATTTAGACGCCTTGTGACCCTTAAGGGCAAGGGCGGGTAACAGCATAAGTGAATCTTGTTTACAGGCTTCCAAGGAGGGGGAAGCCAGCATTAATCATCTACATACTGGATTAAGGTGGAACCCCCATCAAAGGCTATGGGGTCCAGGTCTTTCTTTAAAATTTGCAAAAAAAGAGTTGGAGCTTCAGTAGAAGCCAGGTCCATGTATACTGGAGCCCTTGATAAGTAAAGACAAACAAAAATCTGCTATCTGGGTGGATTGGGATAGAAAAGAAGGCAGAACAGAGGTCCACAATGGTAAAGTAGGTGGCAGCTGCGGGAATGCATGACAAAATAGTTGCAGGATTAGGGACAATGGGAAAAGAGGGTAAGACCAGAGCATTAACTGCTCAGAGGTCTTGTACAAATTGGTAAGTGTCTTTCCCAGGCTTTTTTACTGGGAGGATAGGAGTATTACATTGGCTGCAGGTGGGAAGAATAATCCCTTGTTCCAAGAGTAAGGTTATAACCGCCTGGATACCATCTTCGGCTTCTTTGGAAATAGGGTACTGCGGAACGCAAGGGAGAGGCTTTGTAGCATTTAAAGTGACCCGTATGGCTTCAGCGCTTAACATGTAGCCTACTTCGTTTGAATGGGCTGATCACAATTGCGGAGGCACTAACAGTTCCTGTTGCAACGAGGAAGTGTCAGGTTCAGTGTCTCTCACGTCAGAATCTTGTAATAATGTTAATATTGCATCTCCTCTATGTTCCGGCATATCAAGATAAATACCGTCCGGGGTACAATAGATAACACAGCCTAATTTACACAACAAATCTTTTCCCAGTAAGTTAACCGGTACAGAAGGACTGAGCAAGAAAGCATGTTGTTCAGAGATAGGCCCGACAGTGACAGAGAGAGGTCGAGACACCGGGTGGGGAATAGGCTGTCCGCTGATGCCTATGGCATTTATAGTTTCAGCAGAAATAGGGATGTGGGGGAACTCTGAAGCCCTTAATGTGGAGCGAGAAGCACCAGTATCGACGGGGCAAGATAGAATTTGCCCATTTACAACTTCAGGCTGGGGCCAGACTGATCTAGGGGAATTAAGGGAGCAATGATGTCACGACCCCTCGTGTTGTCCTATGCAGGGTTGCTATAGTTGCTTAAATTTTGCGTTTGGTTGGGGAGAGCAGGAGGGGAAACACAGCGGGGTTTTCGGTCCTATCTGGTCGGTTGGGACATTGGGATTTCCAGTGGCAAGGTTGTTTGCAATAGTGGCACTGGTTCCTGTAGAACATCTGCCCTTGTCCCATATTCTGTTGCCCTCCCCTTCTGTTCCAACCTCTCTCCCTGCCTCTTCCCCTCTGGTTTCCTGTCCGATTTTGTAATTGGTGAATCTGAAGAGCCATAAGCTTGATTTTGTTATCTTCCTTTGACTTTTCTACTTTCTTTTGGAAATGTTGTGTGGCAGCTAAGAGTTCGTGTAGGGGTTTTCCTTCCCAGACAATAATAATACGTTGAATTTCACTAGGGACCTTAGGTAAAAGTCCTTGAACAAAGGCAGCAGCCACGGCTTGCGGTGTGTCTTATTCAGGATTTTTCTCTGGAGGTAATCGGCTGGTTCTTCCCCCTTGTTCTGTTTGCACGTATTGAATTTAATCCAATCTGTTTTTTGAGGACAGATTGTAAGCACCATGTTTACTAGCCGATCACGGGCGGTGACTAAAGCTTGGTCAGTACAGGGGTCTCGGTCTGGCCATTGGGCTTCGACATGAAGCCTTAGAAGGGTTTCTTGGGGCAGAATGGCTCGCAAGAGTTGATTTAAATCTGCCCAAGTGGGATTATGACAGGTTATAACGGTTCGTAGTTCTTGAAATTTCACTGGATCTTCCCTGATTTTTGGAAATGCTCGAGCTAGATTAAATAAATCAGACAGGGACCACGGGGCATGTACGGTTATTATATCTGCCCTTTGTCCTGGAAGCTGCCATAGTGGGTACCGTCCCGTTGATTTTGTATTGGTTTGACTCTGGAGGTAGTGTTTGCTGGAATCAGGATAGCTCGGGTTTGATCAATAATCAGGGCAGGTTTCGGAACAGCAATCTCGCCAGACTGACTTGGGTCAGGGCTGGTGCCCTCATGCCCATATATATATCTCCCATCGTCCTCCCCAGACCTCCACTCTCACCCATACATAGACTCGCCTGCTCTCCTTGGCAAATACCTCCCAGGGACCCCCCCCTCACAATGGCACGCCACTGTACCCCCCAGACCTCCACCCCCACACATGGACTCACTTGCCTTCCCTGGCAAATGCCTCCCAAGGACCCTCCCTCCATGCTGGATAGCATCCCCCTCCCCCCGCATACCCCCGTGCAACCCTCAAGCCCCACACCTCCAGCCCCTCCTACGGGGCCACAGCTCATCCTGCTGTTACCACCCCCCGATCACCCCCCATTTCCCCCCACTGCATATCATCCCCGGATGCTGTATTACTGTGCTTTTTAAACCTTGACCGTTGCTTTATTGTTTTTTGCTTAAACATTTCCTCTAATAAAACGTTTTAATCTGCCTGAGCCGTTTTTCTCATATAAAGTGGGGGTTGGTGTTGAGGTAGATTAGGACTAGCCGGCTGAACCAGGGGTGTAGTAGGGGCTGGGGACCAAAAGTCTAACAGGTCCTCAGTAGTTTCTTGAGGATAGGGTACTTCTTCTAATGCTGGATACAGATGACTAGGGCCCGAATTTGGGAGAGCGGCCATTTTCTCCCATACTTCTTTCAATTGCAGATTTAATTTTTCCTGGGAGTCTTTTAGACTCTAAGTTTGTGACTCATAGCGTCTTTTTGAAGCTTCATCATAACAATCAAAAAATGCATCCCATTGTGACTGGGATACTTTGGATCCACAAGACTCTAGAGCTTTTCTCAAGTGCACTATTTTATCCAAATCAAACGTTCCCACCTCAGGAAATTGCCTGGCCGGGTCACGCTTGGTATAAGAGTGCCATTTCGACAGAAACTTGCAAGTCCTGGGAGAGTAATGCGTACTAGATAACACGCGGGGGTTCCCTTCGGGGGACCTGACACTTGCCTAGATTGTCCTGTCCCCATTATCACTCACACACACACAGGAATGGCGTATTGAAGGACCCGCACCACTTCAATTCAGCCCGCAATACTGCCGAGGTGAATGAACCCGATGACAGAACGCTTATTTAGCGGGAGGGGGTTGGGAAGGAGACAAGACATGAAAAGGGTCCTCCAAAGTCACAGGAGTCCTAACCCTAGGCCCATCTAGTGACCGAGGCTAAGGTGTCCTTGGACAGCGGATCTAAGGAGGCTCATGAATCAGAGAAGGGGAAAGGGAAATCTTTGCAGTTCAATCACTCCGAATTCTCAGAGTCGTTCTCCATGTGCCCTTGCTATTGAGTTACGCCGGTCATCACCAGGAGTGGTTCGCGAGCGGCTCGGGGCGGCTGCACATGGATTCTGACTTATCTGAGATTCCCAGACTCATTCATTCAGGGGCATTCACTCCTCACAACTCCCATATGTGGTGTTGGATGCAATGTTTTTGCAAAATGGCCGAGGTGAGGACCTGATAGCATCCTCAGCCCACAATACGAACCCCCAGACGCTCCCTGCGTGCTTTTCAGATACAGACAAACAGACAGCTTTAAAGCTCACCTCGACCCTTAACAAAGTTCGGATCTCACTTGGCTGTTCTCGAATAGGAAGCCTACAGGCAGCCCTCCTCCGAAACCCCAAATAGAGATTTAAAAGGTCTCTTACCTTTTCAGTGGTGCCTGGGGTTCGGCAGGGAGCGGTCCACGGTCCTTCCTGGATGATACCAGTGCTTGGAGATCCGAGTCACTGCACCAAATTGTTGTGGAAAAAATCACGCAACTACTCAATTTGGATTGGATCAGGCAGAACTTTAATCGTGACAAACACACAGGAAGCTATAGCTATAGGGAAACCCAGGCAGCATGTCCCGATGCTGATCTATGGAACTTCACCTTGGTTCAAAATACAGATGACTTATATAGGTTTGTTTAAGATTCCTTTTCACATACAGATTGTATAGTGGAATTTCCAATACTTAACAGGTCACATACCGCACATAGGGTACTTATAACACATAGTGGGATTCTCCCGGTGCCAGCAAGTCCCAGTGATTCTCCTGGTGCCAGCAAGTCCCGAGTCACATACAATCATTTGTTATCTATCACAGGAATCGCTGACAGAGTATAGCTGGGTGCGGTTACAAAGGTAGTTAGCGTCTTACAACACAGACCAACGATTTTGCATTTCTATCACAGTTCTAAGACATTCTGCCTGAATTTAGCATTTCTACCATAGTTCCAGTCTAAGGCATCCTTCCTGAATTTTTGTGATTCCACACCCTGGCCCAGCTACCGAATCCCCTCCCCCAGCTCTCTCCACTCCGCACCCTCCCCCCATCACGCTGGGACCAGCTCCCCCCACAGGCCGAGGCTGCAGTGCAGAGCGGCCCGTACAGCAGGGCCCCGGCGCTCTCACCCTGCCCCCGCGCTGCCCCCTGTGGCCGTTTCACTCCCCCCCATGGGCAGAGACCCCCCCGGGCAGGAAATGCCAGGACTTTCCCCTTGCTCACTGGCCCCCTCGCACTCACTGGGCTCCTCTCCCTCCCCCCATCATTTCTGCCAGGGGCTCCTCCTCCATGGGGCCTCTCCCCTCCCCCTTGTTACATTTCCCCAGTCTTCCTCATGTCAGCTGGGCCCTTTCCTTCCTGCTGCTGCAGCCCCCTCTTCTCTCCCACCTTCAGCCTCCACCCCTGATGCTGCACCCACCCATGCCACACACCCCCTGTCCTGCCCCCCCCCCCCCCGAGCCCAGCAGCCGGCTTCCCCACCCCCTTCTCTGCCCCACTCCCCTCCTTCACAGGGCCGTTTTAAGATCTTCATAGGCCCTAGGCACACTTGCCCTCGTAGGGCCCCCGACCGAAATAACTAATTTGATTTTAAACTATTAATAAATAGGTTTTTAAATAAAAATAAAAAATTATATATTAATTTTTTTCATAGGCCCTGAAAGATTCGTAGGTCCTAGGCACTGTGCCTATTGTGCCTAATGGATAATACGGCCCTACTCCCCCATGTGACAGGCCTGATGCTGCGAACTGAGGGGCGGGGGGCAGGCAGGTGACACCCTTTAGACCCTCCCCTGGGAACAGGCCTGGGAAAATTACACATCGGAGCTCCAAGCCCAGCTCCCTGAGCCTCAACTTTTTGTTTCAGCTGGAGCAGGGCTGACCTCACGGAATAGCTCAGAGTCCCATTTCATCAGGTGACATGGTGAGAGCTGAAGGGGTGAAACCACTTGACGCTTCTTGGTTCATATATGAAGTCATTATTTATTCAGCTCCTCCTTCACCCTCAGCCCAGCTCCCACTGCCTGAAACTCCTCCGGACATTAAAAAAAGCCCCTTAAGCCCTGTCTCTCTGCTTTTAGTTTTGGTTTTAAATTCTGTCTGTCTGTCTCTTCCTCTCGCCAAGTCCCCCCACCCCCGTTGTTACTTTACCTTTCACTCTGTGTTGCATCTGTTAGAAATAACCAAACAGGTTGTCCTTGGGACGGATTGGGGAGACAGAACCCTTTATTGCTTGCTCGTTCCACCTCGATGCCGTGAGTGAGCAACGAGGGGGTTATTTTACAATTTTTTTCTTTATAACAGTATGTAACTGTATACATTTCCAGCAACTCCCCATAGACCCTGATTGGGTTACATGGACACCTATAAAATGAATATTAACAACGACATGATGAGTACAATTATACCCGCCTCTGTTTGTTCTTTTCAGGATTATTTTACAGAGCGCAGGCACATCACCTTGAAACTTACTAACATTCTTTAAAATATACAATATTCAAGGGAGGGAAAGAAGATAATGCTCTGTTCCCACCAAAGGCCTTGAGCAGGAGAGGGAATAGTTATATTGTTAGCCTTATTTTTTGCACAGATGGCTAGGAAGGGAGGAAAAGAAGAGAGAGAACAAATTCTAGCTAGAATTCATATCAAGTAACAGAAACAAGGTTTGCCTGTGCCATGACGCCGTTCTCTGTAGTTTAAGCCTTACCATTTGTCCAGCTTTTAACTCTTTACTCTCCTACTGCTTACAGATGCAGTAACAGACCAAGAGAATGAGAACAGCCAGGAGACCCAGGATCATCCCCAGAGCCACCATCCAGGGATTAACTCTTGGGAAAAACAGCCCTGCAAGAGAAAGTGTCATTCACTAGTTGGAAGCAAACATGCAGAATGAAGGCAGGATGCTTGACAATGGTGATCAGGACAGTTAAAAGAATCTCACAGGGAAATACACAATGAGATGTGGCTCCTTTGTGCTTTATTATTTAGCCAATGAAATTCCAAGCTTTAGTCTTCTTACTGACTATGGTTAATTAATAGGAGTGGGCATCCTGGGGACAGGGAGGGGATAGGCTGGAGCTCTGCTGTGCTGCACCGACCGATCTTCAATTCTTCATCCTCCCCTGGCCTACGTCCAAGCGAGCCAGTGTTGCTTCTCTTCCGTAGGCTACTCTAACAGATCCCAAGGCTGCAGCCGGTGCAGACTGGCCCTCAGAATCAGAGCTGTGACCAGCTTCCTGACACCCGACTCCCCTGGGCTCAGCTACATGAGAGAGTCTGACCCCAAATATGTGAATGAAGGATTTTAATAAAAACAAAACTTGAGCCTTGAAATTCAGAGTAAAAATTCCTCCAGATTCCTGTTCCCTGGAGCAATGGCTGACTAGAGAGTCCTTTGCTAGGTGATCAGTGTGGTGTATTGAACCTGTGTAAAAGTTACAAGCTGTCACTTTAAATCCTGAGGAGATTCCTGGTCCTGCTTGCAGGCTAAAGGCCTCTGTAGGGGGCATGAATCTGGGTCCTCTGCAGTCAGTCTGCAAAAAGCCAGCCTGGAGCAAGGTGGGCTGAGTTCTGCTCCTCTGCCTTCGGGAGCAGCCTGCTTTGTCACTCTCACTTTTTGGCCATGGTGTGGTAGAGTTCTGGATTCTTAGAAATAAAGCAGTGTTACATTGCAGCCTACCAGGAAGAATATTTATGTTTGGTTTTACACTCTCCGTGCATATGCTGTGAACATAACAATCAGGTAATACTGGGCATATCATAGACTAAACAGCGGTGCTGCACTTTGAGACCTCAGATGAATAGTGCTTTACAACTGCAACCTTTTTATTATTACAGAGATGAAATATTCTATATTAACCAAGCTGTTTGGTAGCTAATAATACCTAAAATCAAGACCTTTTCCCCCCTAATAATTAAGATGCTCTTAGGTAAGATTTTGTTTCTGCATATTTCAGCCCTGAACTTTTATTGTTGGTATTTTCAGTTGTAAGCTAAATAGCAGTGCTCAGATCATATCCAGGACCCTCTTCCGCTGTTCGGGAAAAATGACTTTTTTAGCCAGATTTTCATAAATACTCAGCACCCAGCAATTTTCACTAAAATAAAGGAGATTTCCCTCCTATATATACAGAGAAGGCAGACATAAACATAAATACTCTTGCTGGGAGGTTGCAGTGCAACTGTGCTTTATTTCCCTCCCTGGCTCTGCAGGGCACATCAGGACTCAGTTAAACCCATTTGACTCCAGAAGCTGGGGCTTTAAGGAAAATAATAATTATCATGAGACTCATGATACAATCATGACAGTTGGCAACCCGGCTTTGTTTAAAGGCTAGTTACTTTCCAGAAGGCTTTTAAACAACACTACAGTGAGTGAGTTGCAGTTCTCGCAAGAGAATATTTAAAACCAAACACCAAGAAAATTCCACATTTTAAAGTTGAGAAAAAAACTGAGTCTTCTGAAGTATATCAGGGCCACAACAGGCAAAAAAGGAAAATAAACAGGCACAAGAGCTCTGGGCAGTTCTTCCTCTGGAAAAAAAGTTGGAGGGTCAAATCTTCCAGTCCTTAATCAGGTAAAACTTGTATTGCCATCAGCACCTCTACTCATAGATCTGAACATGTGCTCACAACTATACACTTCATACTTAAATATCTGAGCCAGCTTATCCAGGGCTACACGTTTTATATGCACTGGCTCAGGGATACATTTTCTGACATATTCTGAACAGTGCTGAGCACACAGATGGTGCCCAGTGAATAATAGAAATCATGACAATATTTGTTGACGTTATGGTCTCTGTGGATGCAATCTCTGGTTTTTGTTCTAGAATTGTCCTGAATATAGCTGAAACCCTATGAATTGGAGGAATAAACATATCTGATACTCATATGAGCCTTTCTCACTCCTTCCTTTTCTCCAGCTCAGAACAAAAAATGAGAAAACAAAATGGTTTTCAGTTAAATATAAAATTTCACTACAGCCATTGCTCTATATCCCAGCATGGGGCAGAACCTGCCGCCCCTGGGGGTGAAGGGATCTCCTCTCATCCGACTTCTCATTCTCTCTCTTTATTCTTCATGACATCTGCAGTGCTTTTCATACTGTCAATTATGACATCCTTCCCAATCTGCTGGGACCATTTGCTGGAGTCTCAGGGAACTGGCCCGCCTGGTTTTGCTCCCATCTATTAGAGTCCTGTTTTGTTTTGTTTTTTTGGCAGCAGCATTCAGCAGAGTTAGGCTAGTCCAGTGGATAGGGAGCTAGACATGAGTTCTACTTCCCCCATGGACTTTCCTCTGTGACCTCAGGTCAATGCTTTAGGGACAGAGTTTCAAAGGTTTTTAGGCACCCAAAGATGCAGTTAGGCATCTAGTGGGTTTTACAAAGCACCAAACTTTCTAATCAGTTTTGAAAATCCCACTAGGTGCCTAAATACTTTTGAAAATCTACCCTTACTCAATCTGTGCCTCAGTGCCCCGTCTATACAATGGGGATAACAGCACTGCATCACCTCACCGAGGGGCTGTGAGGAGAAGTACGTTAGACCTTGTGAGGCACTCAGATACTACAGTGATGGGGCCACATGAGTACTACAGGCAGAGTGGGAACTTTCACCTTATACTACTCCTATCCCTTCCCTTGGTTGGCCTCTTCTTTTCACCTATCCCCCCCTCATCTCCCTCTTTTCTGAGTGTAACCTTGGCTCAGAGTCAGAACCTAGGACTTAGCTGTATTTCTTCTGATTCTGACTCTGAGTCCCCTGCATTGTCTCTTCAACATCTCCCCTGCCCCGCAGAGGGATTCCTGTTTTACTGGCTCATCTAACAACTTCCAGATTCTTAATTTAATCACCAGCCCTTTCTTATCTTAATCACCCTGCCTCTGTTTGTAAACAAAACTCTTAAAAAAAACAAAACAAACGAGAATTCTGTAGCACTTTAAAGACTAACAAATTTAATTTCAGCAGGCATAAGCTTTCGTGAGCTTCAGCTCACTTCCTCAGATGCAGTTGGTAGAAATGATACAACAATAGGAAACATATATAGGAGGTAACATATGCATATCCAAGGGCATAGATAACAATGGGGTAGCTGGATAAAAGCTGGGTACTTGAGGCCTAATGACAACCATTGAGTAGGACGTGAGAATGGGTAATCAGAGCAAATTACTTCTTGTAATGAGAGAGCCATTCCAAATCTCTGTTTAAACCGAGTTAGAATGTGTCAAGTTTGCAGATAATTTCTAACTCAGCAGTTTCTCTTTCAAGTCTGTTTTTGAAGTTTTTTTGGAGAAGTACAGCAACCTTCAGGTCAGCAACAGAGTGCGCTGGGAGATTGAAGTGCTCTCCGACTGATTTGTGGATGTTGTTATTTTTTATGTCTGATTTGTGTCCATTTATCCTTTTGTGTAGTGATGGTCCAGTTTGGCCAACGTACATGGCAGAGGGGCATTGCTGGCACATGCTGGCATATATAACATTAGTGGATGTGCAGGTGAATGAGCCCCTTATGGTGTGACTGATGTGGTTAGGACCAGTGATGCTGTCACTAGAGTCGATGTGTGGGCAGAGCTGGCAACGGGGTTTGTTGCAGGGATAGGTTCCTGGATTGGACTTTTTGTAGGGTGTATGGTTGCTGGTGAGTATTTGCTTCAGGTTGGGGGACTGTCTGTAAGCCAGGATGGGTCTGTCGCCCACTGCCTGAGCGAGAGACGGATCATCTGCTAGGATAAGTTGTAGATCATTAATGATGTGTTGGAGAGATTTTATCTGAGGACTGTCGGTGATGACCAGTGGTGTTCTGTTGTTTTCTTTGTTGGGTCTGTCCTGCAGTAGGTGACTTCTGGGTACCCATCTGGTTCTGTCAATTTGTTTCTTCACCTCTCCAGGTGGGTACTATAGTTTTAAGACTGTTTCATAGAGATCCTGTAGGTGTTTGTCTCTGTCTGAGGGATCAGAGCAAATACGATTATATCTTAAGGCTTGACTGTAGACAATGGATCGTATAATGTGTCCAGGGTGAAAGCTGGAGGCATGAAGATACGTATTGCGGTCAGTTGGTTTTCAGTATAGGGTGGTATTAATGTGACCATCCTTTATTTTTATTGTAGTGTCCAGGAAGTGGATTTCTTGTGTGGACTGGTCCAGGCTGATAGTGGGATGGAAATTATTGAAATCCTAGTGAAATTCTTTGAGGGACTCTTTCCTGTGGGTCCAGGTGATGAAAATGTCATCAATGTAGTGTAGGTAAAGAAGAGGTGTTTGGGGACGAGTTTTGTCTGATTCTCTACATAAAAAATGGTAATATCCATAAGCCAGTCGGAGAGCACTTCAGTCTCCAAGGACACTCTGTAGCTGACTTGAAAGTTGCCATACTTCTACCAAAAAAAACTTCAAAAACAGACTTCAAAGAGAAACTGCAGAACTGAAACTCATCTGCAAATTGGACACAATCAAACTGAGTCTGAACAGGGACTTGGAATGGTTCTCTCATTACAGGAAGTAATTGTCACTGTTCCACATTCTCACCTTCTAATCAATGGTTGTGAATAGGCCTCAGCTACTCTAACTGAATGGACTTTGCTAATACCTACCCTCCCCATTGTTGTTCCTTACCCTTGGATATGTATATATATACCTCCTCTGTGATTTCTATTCCTTATATCTGACGAAGTGGATTACAGCCCACAAAAGCTTATGCCTGCAGAAATTAAATTTGTTAGTCTTTAAAGTGCTACAGGACTCTCGCTATTTTTGCTGCATACAGACTAACACGGCTACCCCTCTGGAACATCTCTATAATCAGGAAGGCTAGAAATATTTTTTAAAGTAAAGTTGAGATTCTGACATGAACACTCAATTCCAATTGCTGGGGCTTTAATTGAAATAGCCAATATCAGGAGATGTGGGGAAAGGGGTGAACATAATATATCTTGACTTCAGCAAAGCTTTTGATATGCTCTCCCACATTATTCTTGCCAGCAAGTTAAAGAAGTGTGGATTGGACAAATGGGCTATAAGGTAGATAGAAAGCTGGCTAGATCATCGGGCTCAACGGGTAGCGATCAATGGCTCGACGTCTAGCTGGTAGCCGGTCACAAGTGGAGTGCCCTAGGGGTCGGTGTTGGGGACAGTTTTGTTCAGCATCTTCATTACTGATCTGGAGGATGGATGGATTGCACCCTCAGCAAGTTCGCTAATGACACTAAGTTGGGGGAGTGGATAGATACACTGGAGGCTAGGGATAGGATAAAGAGTGACCTAGACAAATTGGAGGAGTGGGCCAAAAGAAATCTGATGAGGTTCAACAAGGACAAGTGCAGAGTCCTGCACTTAGGATGGAAAAATCCCGGGCACTGCTACAGACTGGGAACTGACTGACTTCTGGTTCTGCAGAAAAGGACCTGGGGGTTACAGTGGACAAGAAGCTGAATATGAGTCAACAGTGTGCCCTTATTGCCAAGAAGGCTAAAGGCATATTGGGCTGCATTAGTAGGAACATTGCCAGCAGATCGAGGGAAGTGATTATTCCCCTCTATTCGGTGTTGGTGAAGCCTCATTTGTAGTATTGTGTCCAGTTTTGGGCCTCCCACTACAGTAAGGATGTGAACAAATTAGATAGAGTCCAGTGGAGGGCAAGAAAAGTGATTAGGGGGCTGGAGCACATGATTTATGAGGAGAGATTGAGGGCACTGGGTTTGCTTAGTCTGCAGAAGAGAAGAGTGAGGGGGGATTAGATAACAGCTTTCAACTACCTGAAAGGGGGTTCCAGGGAGGATGGAGCTAGGCTGTTCTCAGTGGTGGCAGATGACAGAACAAGGAGCAATGGTCTCAAGTTGCAGTGGGAGAGGTCTAGGTTGGACAATAGGAAAAACTTTTTCATTAGGAGGGTGGTGAAGCACTGAAATGGGTTGCCTCAGGAGGTGGTGGAATCTCCATCCATAGAGATTTTTAAGGCCCTGATTGAGAAAGCCCTGGCTGGGATGATTTAGTTGGGTTTGTTCCTATTTTGAGCAGGGCATTAGAGCAGATGACCTCCTGAGGTCCCTTCCAACCCTAATCTTCTATGATTCCATGAAATCATGAGAGTTGGAGGTGAATAATATAAAGGTTTCCTGCACTTCCCACTCTATAACTTAGGATATACATATGTAACATTTCATATCTGCTGATTTGGGGTCTGACCCTTCTGTGTCCAGCTCTTCCATTGATTTTTGTATGAAGAATTGGGACCATTGTGTGATTGTGTAATGCAGCATCACAAAGTACGTGATCACAGGAGATCGGGGTCAACGGGGCCATGAAGATTCTGACTCTGAATTCCCTGACTTTCATGAAATTTAATATAATAGTGACAGTCTGGTCCCTCAGTCCAGAGAGAGAGAGCTCTCAGCTAAGCCTATGGGAGTGTTGCCTCAGTCTGCTCTACAGGCCTGAGTCCTTGGTGGCTCTGTTACACTGATTTAGTTTTTTGGCATGTATTAAATGAAGCCCGCCTAAGAGGGTATCTAGAAAAAAAATATAACTTGGAGTGAGTAATAAACACACAATCATACACACACTCCACTAGCATCTGCAACATCCATTGTATCCCCAGCGCAGTGTGGACAGGCACTGACCTGCTATGGAAATTGTTGATATTTTCTCTTGGGTGAGCAACGGGTTCCTGAAGAACAGGACAAATTCCAGTTGGAATCTTCTGTTATAACAATAGAAATCTGGCTTTGAAACAGGCCATTGGCATCCTTGGATATTTTTTCAGAGGCAGATGGTAGCAGCTACCCTTTGTGATCTCTCCACTGAGCCTTGGGTTCTGGATGCCAGCCTGATGATTGACAGACAATCCGGATCCCTCCATCCTGGTGACCGTCAACAGAGATGTGGAGGTCAGAGCCTGAAACTAGAGAAGAATGGAATGAACTTGTGTTAATTCTACACCCTTAGCAAAGAGAACCAAAGGAGAAGGAATTAATTAAATCTCCATCTGCATTCCCAGAACCCAGGGTCACTGGGAACTACATGAAAAATACATGGCAAGTGTTTCTCAGAGGGTTGGGAGATCTGTTCCCGTCTCTATAATTTCCTGATACTGATTTCTACTTGTGAAACTTAGATCCTGAGTGTATCCTCAGTGGAAAATAATACAGCAATTCCAATAGAAAGCTGACAGAGAAAATGGCAGTTCATGAATAAATAAATACATGGTCAGCCCCTGAGGAGTGCTGAGCAGCTCA
>NW_027132579.1:0-4474 GCF_026122565.2 Emydura macquarii macquarii | reverse complement strand
ACACCCCCTTCCCTGCCCCCCAGACCAGCAGCCAATTCCCCCCACCCCCTTCTCTGCCCCTCTCCCCTCCCCCATGTGACAGGCCTGGTGCTGGGAACTGTGGGGTGGGTGGCGGGGGGGGCAGGTGAAGCTCTCCTGGGCACAGGCCTGGGGGCTGCTCAGCGCTGGGAGGGGACAGCTTCTGTGTGGGTGTCGCTGTCAGGGACAGAGATTCCCTCCGGCCTGGGCTGGGACCGGGCAGATGATCAGGGGAGCCGTGTTTTTACCCCCATTTTTGAGATAGGGGCTGAAATAAGGGCGAAGCGTCCCGGAGAAGGTGTCAGTGAAAGTGAAGAGATGGGACCTGTCAGTGACATTGTAAAATGAGACCTCGTCTGCCTCATAGTCCAGGAAAATCCCCACCCGGCTGGGCCTGACGCTCACGGGGAGGATGGTCCAGGGGGAGGTGAGGGCCTTGTATTCCCCATCCCTCAGCCACACGGCCCAGTATCCATTCCTAGGTGTGAGTGTGACCTTCCCCCTTCTGATCTGGAACCCTACAAACCCCCACATCCCAGTCAGTCTTGTCTCCCTCCACCTCCAATCGCGCCTCCCTTGAGTCCCCTCAACGCACGCACACAGACACAATAATCAAATCTCTCAGGATTGTTGGGCACATCCTGGCGTGTGTCTCAAGGTCTCACACGTTTCCGATCCTCAGACAGGACGAGTTTGGGATGGGCAGTGTCTGGATCAGGAGAGTCCGTCCACTGGGGAAAGTCCTGGGGAAGTCAGGACGTGCAGAGCAGAGTGGTCATGGGGATCAAAGGGAAATTAACCTGCGTCCCCGTTAATTGCTCAGGGGAGAGGGGGGAGGTTGTTGCCCATTAAGGAGAGTCAGGGCCCCTCTGCCCATGGGAGCGAACTTGAGGGAAGGAGAGCAGGAGCGGGGAGGGTAGGAAGGTGTCAGCGCGGGGGCAGGGCAGGGAGGGCAGCCCAGGGGCAGGGGAGGGGACAGGCTGATGCTGGGAGAGGAAGAGGAGGGGCAGGAGGGAGGGGCAGGCACAAGGGCAAGGGGGAAGAGTGAAAGAGCAGGCACCAGGAGGACAGCGGGGGGTGCAGGGAGGAGCAGGTTCCAGGCGGCAGAGGGGTGTGAGGCAATGGGGGGCTCCAAGGGGCAGGGAAATGAGGAGAGGGATGGGCTCTAGGGGGCAGAGGGGAATGAAGAGGGTCAGGTGCCAGGAGTGGGGAGGAGGAGTGGGGCGGGCGCCAGGAGCAGTGGGGGAGGGAACGGGCAGGCATCAGGGGCACACAGTGAGGCAGGAGCCGGGGGCAGCGGGGGTGTCTAGGGCAGGGGTGATCACCGGAGGGCAGAGCGAGGGCTGGGGCAGGTGCCAGGGGCTAGAGTGGGATGATGGGAGGGGTGGGTGTCAGGGTGGATGGGGGAAGAGGAGCCCCAGGGAGGCAGAGGCGGAGTGAACGGGGGGGCTGGCCCCAGAGGACTAGAGGGAGCGGGGGAAGGGGCAGATCCCAGTGGCAGAGGGATCATGAGGGAAGTGGGGGACACCAAGTGGGCCAAGGATGGGGCAGGGGAAGGTGCAGGTGACAAGGGGACGAAGGGGGTGAGGGGTGGGGCAGGCACCAGAGGGGCATGGGGGGAGTGAGGGGTGTGGACTGTGCAATGTAATGTATCTATCTAATTGTGAAAGACACTGTCAAAAATGAAATAATGTTTGCTTTAAGAATAATATGTAAGTTCTTCAGCTAGGAGTTGGCCCTGAGTGATTGAAGTGTGAATGGCTGAGCAATTGAGGTGAGTGTAGACAGGGAGAGTGATTGAACAATTGGTCTGAGTGAGGGATATCAAAACAGACATGATGAAAACACCAGCCTCACCTAAAACGCTTGAGGGAAGAAGAAAGAAGCAAAGATGATCAAATGGCCGAAGAGGAGCCCACCCTGATAACTTTGGAGCCAGCCCATTTCAAAGGACAAAATCTGATCAGGCTTGCAACAATGTGGGTGATTAAGGATCACACCAAGAATGCAGTTGCAGCATGACAGAGCAAAACCCATAGACTGACATGGGGTCTTTTCCCTATAAAATGTGACAAGAAGACGAAGACTGAAGGTTTGGATCTACATCATCACATCAGCAGAACCTTGCTCCTCATTCTCTAGTCACCTGACTAGTGACTATCATGAGCACCAAGAGGCTGGTAACTATGACATCTGGAAGATCCCTATGTATGTTTGTCTGTCTCCTGTCTGTGTATGCCTGTCAGTGTGTGTGAGTGTGAATGAAAGCGTCAATTGAAACGTGTCTCTGTAATTTGTAGTACTGATATAATGTTAATACTGTTTTCCTAGTGTTTACATTATTAGTAATGCTATTTCACTATGTAAAGCACAATATTAATGTTATTACAGTGTTGATACCTTTCTTTTCTTTAATACTATTTACCAAGTTTCTGTGTTCACAATAAACGTGGCTTGTTGCCTTATTCCCTAAAAAGATCCTGTGATATTTGTTATTTGGGTAACACAGTGGAGTGAGAGAAGGGGCACACATCAAGAGGGGGAGGAGGGTAGGTGAGGTGCCAGGGTCCCAGGGGAGTGAGGAAGGGGCAGGGGCAGGAAGTGGGGGGGGGGTGGGTGCCAGAGGGCCCAAATAGGGGCAAGGGCTTGCAGGAGGGCGGGAGATGGGGGTGAGGGTAGAGAAAGGCCCCAGAGGAAGAGCAAAGGGAGGGGCTGGTCGCAGGGGACTAGAGGGAGTGAGGGGGGCAGGACCCGAGGGGGGAGAGGGGAGAGGCAGAGACTTGGGGTGGAGAAGGAAGAAGCTTCTGCTGAGGGATGGGGAAGGGTTGGGAGCCGGGGGGGGAGAAGAAAGAGACAGGTGCCGGGGGGGCAAAAGGGGGGAGAGGCAGATGCTGGGGGGACAGTGGTGGGGCGTGGGATGGGGCAGGTATCGGAGGGCAGAAGGGGAAGGGAAGGGAAGGGAAGGGGCGGGTGCCCGGGGCAGGGGGTGAGGACAGGTGCCAGCAGGACAGATGGAGGAAAAGGAAGGGGCAGGGAAAAGGAGGGGAGGGGAGAAGTGGGAGCCAGGTGTGTGGGGGTGGTGGTGAAAATAGGGGTGTGCACAGATGTACCTGGCCAATGTCACAGGGGAAGGGAGGGCGCAGGTGCCAGGGGGACGGAGGGGGGTTGAGCAGAGGGGCAGACACAAGGAGAGTGGGGGGAGGGGATGGTACCAGGGAGGAGAGTGGCAGCAGACGGGGGAGTCGAGAGGGGATGGACCCCTGGGTGGAAGAGGGGATCAAGGGAGGGACAGAGCGGGTGAGAGGAGGGATGGGAAACATAGGCGCAGAAGAGAGGTGGCTGACAGGGTGTGTGGGGGTGAAGTGATGGGTGCTCCAGAGTGCAGAGAGTGGTTGGGGGGAGGGGGAGGTACCAGGATGTCTGGGGGCAAAGGGAGTGCTGAAGAGGGGAAACTGAGGCAGGGAGCTTGCAGGCCACCCTGAGGCAGCTGAGGGGGTGCCCCAGGGCGCCTCCCCCTGACAATTCTGCAAAAGTGGCACCCACGTAACAGAGCTGCTGCCCCTCCCCCCACGGACAGAGCCTTGCTCTCTCCAGTCTGGCTGTGTGGGCCCCTCACCGCGGTGTCTGACCCCAGCGGAGCCAGCGCCAGAGCGAGAACCTGAGCCTCCCACTCCCCGCTGACCTCAGGCTGCCCCTGCCCTGCCCTGTGCCGGGGGTATGGAGCCCCCTGCTGGCTGGATGCTGAACTGGGGGTGACGCAGGGACCGGCACGGAGCCAACCCGGGTCTCTACGAAACCCTCTGCCTGACCCAGCCAGACAGGCCCAGGGTGTCGCTGCTCCCACATTGGGATCCTCACTCCCCTCCCCAGAGTTTGCTGCTCCCCCTGCTGGGCCTTGTCTGCTCTCAGACCAGGAGCCGTGCGGAGCCGGCAGCCCCTTGTTCTGTCTCTGCAGCGCCTGGCTCACTGATGGGCGCTATGTCAGTAATAACGCTCCCTGCCAGCCCCTGGGAGCTGCGTGACAGCGCGGGCCTTCCCCACTGCAGAGTGTCCTAGTTACTCTGCCCCACACGGTCACCCAGCCACTCCCGGAGCACCAGATGCGGGTCCCTGGGATCAGAGCAGGTGGAGTCGAGTGGCACTGGCCGGTCGGGGGCTGGTGGGGCGGCTGGAAGGAAAGGGTTAATCCCACTGTGGTGGCACTTTGCTGCCTGACCGGGGCTGGTCTCTGCCCTCTGGATGCAGCACAGGGTGTGTGTCTGAGCAGGTCCCTGCCCACTGCTTGAACACGGATAATCCGGGTGCCAGGGGAAGGTGCCGCCCCAGCAGCACCACACTGGTCCCAGCGCGAGCTGAGCCGGCAAGCACAGCAGCAGAGGCAGCGGCAGAGATGGGGCTCAGCCGTCAGAGCAGCAGCGTCCCCACCTGCGGGGGGGGGGGGGGGGTGTCAGCACTG
>NW_027132578.1:0-4518 GCF_026122565.2 Emydura macquarii macquarii | reverse complement strand
GGTGCTGATGGGCAGGACCCCTGGGAGCCTAATATGAGGGGGAAAGGAGTCTAAGAGAGCTGGCTGTATTTTAAAGAAACCTCATTGAGGGCACAGGAACAAACCATCCCAATGTGCAGAAAGAATAGCAAATATGGCAGATCAACAGCTTGGCTTAACAAAGAAGTCTTCGGTGAGCTTAAACAGAAAAAGGATTACAAGAAGTGGAAGCTTGGTCAGATGACTAGAGAGGAGTATAAAAATACTGCTCGAGCATGCAGGAGTGAAATCAGGAAGGTCAAAGCACAACTGGAGTTGCAGCTAGCAAGGGACATGAAGGGTAACAAGAAGGGTTTCTACAGGTATGTTCGTAACAAGAAGGTCAGGGTAAGTGTGGCCCCTTACAGAATGGGGGAGGCAACCTAGTGACAGAGGATGTGGAAAAAACAAGTACTCAATGCTTTTTTTGCCTCTGCCTTCACAGATGAGGTCAGCTCCCAGACTACTACACTGGGCAGCAGAGAATGGGGAGGAGGTGAACATCCCTCAGTGGTGAAGAACACAGAGCTGACAGGTAACAAATCTGGCAGGGATCTCTTAGAATCAAAGAAGATGAGGGTTGGAAGTAACCTCAGGAGGTCATCCACTCCAACCCCCTGCTCAAAGCAGGACCAACCCCGACTAAATCATCCCAGCCAGGGCTTTATCAAGCCAGGCCTTAAATACCTTGAAGGATGGAGATTCCACCACCTCCCTAGGTAACCCATTCCAGTGCTTCACCACCATCCTAGTAAAAAACTTTTCCTAATGTCCAACCTAGACCTCCCCCACTGCAACTTGAGACCGTTGCTCCTAGTTCCGTCATCTGCCACCACTGAGAACAGCCTAGCTCCATCCTCCCTGGAACCCCCTTTCAGGTAGTTAAAGGCTGCTATCAAATCCCCCCTCATTCTTCTCTTCTGAATACTAAACAATCCTAGTTTCCTCAGCCTCTCCTCATAAGTCTTGTGCTCCAGCCCTCTAATCATTTTTGTTGCCCTCCGCTGGACTCTCTCCAACTTCTCCACATCCTTTTCGTAGTGGGGGGCCCAAAACTGGACACAATACTCCAAATGAGGCCTCAACAATGCCGAATAGAGGGGAATAATCACTTCCCTCGAACTGCTGCCAATGCTCCTACTAATGCAGCCCAATATGCCGTTATCCTTCTTGGTAATAAGGACACACTGATGACTCGTATCCACTTTCCACTGTAATCCCCAGGTCCTTTTCTGCAGAACTGCTGCCCAGCCATTCGGTGCCCAGTCTGTAGCAGTGCATGGGATTCTTCCATCCTAAATGCAGGATGCTGAACTTGTCCTTGTTGAACCTCGTCAGATTTCTTTTGGCCCAGTCCTCTAATTTGTCTAGGTCACTCTGTATCCTATCCTTGCCCTCCAGTGTATCTATCACTTCCTCTAGCGTAGTGTCATCTGCAAACTTGCTGAGGGTGCAATCCACCACATCTTCCAGGTCATTAATGAAGATGTTGAACAGAACCAGCCCCAGGACCAACCCCAGCCAGCCTCTGCTTGAACCAGAAACCAAAAGTAATGAAAAGTCAGTGGGAGACGCACCTAAACCCCTCCACACAAGGGTGATAGGATTAAGGCAACTCCCCTAGCCTCCTCTACATCGTAGATGTAAAAAGGAGGCATCTCGATTTGCACATCGAATGGTTGGTGAAAAATTGAAAACTTAAAGCCTGATTTCCACTAAAATCTCAGGACACAGGGTGAGGCAGTGACCTCAGGGTTAGGGTTGGGGCTCAGAATGAGAGTAAGGGGCCCCTCATCCCACTCCAGCCATCCCCCAGGCAGGTTTCTCATCCCCAGTCCAGCCAGACCCTTCCCCTCCCTGACCCCCCACTCAGAACCCGACTGATTTTGGTGACAATCAGAAAATGGAAAAGCCGGATTTTACTGGAAATAGATTTTCCAATTTTCACCCAAGTCGCTATGGATCTGCCCAGAGTGGGGGGTGGGGTGGGGGTGGGACCTGGCCACAGGGGGGCTGAGGGCTTGTCCTGGGGATGTGGTTCTGCCTACATGAGTAACAAAGTGGGTGCCCCGCCCTGTATTACAGCTGTGCCTAGAGGCCAGGCCAGGCCAGTGCTGGGCTCTGCACAGACGTGGAGCAGTCGCCAGTCCCTGCCCCGAAGAGCTGCCAGTCTAACCAGACACGACAGGCCCAGGGCGGAGGAAGGGGCAGGACACACAAGCAGAGTGAGCAGAGCAATGGTGCAAATGGCACGTCCCTGCCACCCTTTAACAATCACACTGTGCTGGGCAGGGGGAGGGGACGAGCTACACGGAACGGGCGGGGGCGGGGAGCAGGACGGAGATGGGGGAGGGTGGGGTGACAGGACTGGGTTTGAGGGGATCGGAGCCGGCAGCCAATCAGCACAGAGAGAAGATGGGTGAGTGACACTGTGACAAGCAGAGTGATGACATCATCAGCCACCGCATCCCTGCCACCTTCTGCCTGCCAGGTGCACCCCAGGGGTGTGAAGTGCTACAGCAGCTCCCAGCATGGGCACGTCGCTGGGACACGGTCACAGAGTGACCCCAAACCTGCTCCCTCCCCCGCTGTGTGGGAGCAATAAACCCCCTGGGTTCAGTGCGTGGGGGCTGGGCAGGCCCGGCCATGGCGGGGGGCAAAGGGGCAATTGCACAGGGGCCAGAGATTTAAAGGGGCCGAGGCAGAGGGATCGAAACCATGGGCAATGGTTGAAGCTTCCCTTTGGGGAGGCTTGTTTCCTGGCCTGCCTCTTCCGTCGGCAGTCCTGCCCCCAATTTCTCCACTGCTCTGCCCCAGGCCCAAGTATCGCCCCGTTCCCCTCGGCCCGCTCACATGCACATTCCTTCCTCCTCCACCCACTCAGCAAGTGTCCGCCCTTCCACTCATTTCTCGTCACCTCCATACTCCCAACACCACCCCCTCTTGGTCCCCCTCCTCTCCTCCACAGCCTCCCTTCCCCACTCAGCCTCCCTGCCGCCACGTTCCTCCTTCCCGCTCAGACTCCCCTCGTCAGTCGCCTGTGTGGAAGAGAGGAGGGGGCAGAACGGGAAAGGGTGGTGAGCATTGAGCAGTGGGGCTGAGCGGGAGGGGGGTGAGGGACATGGCGGTGAGCGGCTGGGAGTTGTTCTGCCCTGGGGCCCGGAATTGCTGCTGTCAGACTTGGGTTTGGGTCTGTTCGTTCCATGTGCTGAGTGTGCGGGACAAGGGGCAGAGCTTTCCCTCACATGGCACAAACCAGACTGACTCTCGGTTCATAGTGAGAAATCCCAATAGCTGCCCCAGGGGTCTGTGAAACTGGTTGCAAAGTTTGAGATTCCCCCTCCTCTCCCATCCCAAAGAAACAAGGGACCGACCGTACCTTTCTCTGCCAGATGCGCCGCTGCAAGTCAATGACAGGAGAGGGGTGTTACAAGGGAAAAGATTTAACTTCAATTAGTGCAAACTCACAGGACTCATTTTTCTGCTGGTAGAAGCTAGAACACACACAGGGCTCTACCCAGCTATTCCTGCTGCCAGCGTTATACTGGGGACACAGCGCCTAGTGCAGTTAAAAGGCTGAGTAAGTAGCTGTCTCCTGTCCCTATCGGCTGAGTGAAGAAAGGCCCCACACTGAACTCGATGGCATTTCTGTCTGTCTGTCCATCTGTCTGTAATGGGATAACTTTTCAAAAGTGCATCTCATCAATTCCTGTATTTCAGGGCATGTTCTAGGCATCACTGGGCAGAGCCCTCCTGATTTTGGTGAAAACTGGAGAACTGTAAAACCCTGATTTCCACTAAAATCATTGTTTGATCTCTCAGGGTGAGGCGGTGACCTCAAGGTTAGGGTTAGGGTTTAAGGTGAGGGTGAGGTTAGAGTTAGGGTCAGAAGGCCCTCTTCCCCACTCCAGTCAGCTCCCCCAGCTGGATTTGTTGCCTCCTCTTCAGCCAGCCCCTGCCCGTTGGGCTCCTCACCCCCGTATTCCAGACAGAAAAGCCTGATTTTAGTGGAAATTAGTTTTTTTCCAGTTTTCTGCTTTTCACAAGAGTCAGTAGGGTTATGGCTGCAGTGTGTGGGGGGGAAAGGGACCCATATGAAGGTGAGAGGAGGGTTTGAGGAGCCCACGTGGATGCACCACTGAGCCAATGTAAGCAATGAAGTGAGCGACCCTCTAGTTACAGAATTGCCATGCAACTGTGCTTCTGGATCTAAACTCTCAGGGTGTTTTGATGCTGTTTGAATTACGGGGACCACATATAATATTTAACATCAATATTTCATAATTATAATAATGTGAGATAGGCCATGTCAGGTGCTGTTAGAAAGGTTATAGTTTGCTAAGTATGATGATATTGTTTATGTGTATGTGTTCTATTTGTATTGAAAGTTATGGATATGGAAGATATATCTGTATTTCAACTTGTGCTGTATTTCTGGGCCACACCCCACACAGGATGGCTGCAGCACTAGCCTGCTTAATGGCCCATTAAGGAAACTGA
>NW_027132577.1:0-4376 GCF_026122565.2 Emydura macquarii macquarii | reverse complement strand
CCAAGCGGTCACCTGCCCCTATATCCAGCTCTGACACGCGCACACGTGTCTGTGTTAGTGAATTAACACGGCACCACATCAAGCCTCCTTCACTGGGCAAAACCCCTCTTCTGCCAGTTGCCCAGCCCTATGGGGCCTCGCCCATGGCTGGGCTGCTAGCGGGGGTGCCAAACTATTTATTTATTTCTGTACTCCACCCACTTTGCCACTGACTAGGCAGATAATAGCAACAACACTGACTTAGGCCAAATGAAAGAAATTTCAAAATGTAATGTAGTTGGTAACTCCTTATGTGCTTTACTTTCTGCATGTCTCTAAGTGTAGACAATGAAAACAGATCAGTTCTACTACTTTTAATTCATTTCATTTTCAGTGTCCTAATAAGTGCTCCAATGTTTGGGTTTCAAACGTTGCACGGGAATCTTGGTCTAAGAACTATTTTCAGTTAGATACGTAACCTTTTAAAAAAAGGTTTTCAAACCTTTTTTGTAGACTTTGGTTTTATAACCTTTTTTTTTAAAAAATAAGTCATAGACACTGTAATTAAGGGTGCTGAGGGTGCAGCACCCCCTGGCTTGAAGTGGTTTCCATTATATACAGGGCCAGCACAGCAGCTGCATGATCTCTAGATTATTCTTGGGCATGACATTTTTGGAGATCTTTCAGATCCATCATGAAATACATTTTCTGATTGTGTGTTGTAACTTGATCTCTACCACTAACAGAAATGAGCTGATGCTAAACTACACGGTTTTAGATGAAAATTTAAAAGTTTGTCAAGGGGGAAAGTAGCATTAGAGAGAAAATATGCACTTTAATTAGCAAATGACGGAGGGGGGTGAAATTAATGATGGATCAAAAGTTAGCTGAGATGCCAAACTTTTTAAAAAAATCTCTTCAAAAAATCACTATCCAGAGTGTAATTAAATGATAGACGTTAGCAGCATGGATCTATAATGAACACATTTTGGCAGCCAAGTCGTACAAATTGTTCAGATTAGCTTGGGTTTACATGGACTGAAGGTTTTGTACAAATAGTTCTGATACATATGAGAGGATTAAATTGGAAGGAGGTTTCTAGTGTGTTGCTGTAAGGATTTGAGTGAGTAAAGATCACTTCAATGAAAATGAGAGTCCTGTAGCACTTTAAAGACTAACAAATTTAATTTCTGCAGGCATACGTTTTCGTGAGTTATGCCTGAAGAAATTAAATGTGTTAGTTTTTAAAGTGCTACAGAACTCTTGTTGTTTTTGCTGTACACAGACTAACACGGCTACCCCTCTGGAACTTTTCATCACTTCAATGAAATTCACTGCGATGCTCAAGTCTGTGAGACGCTGCCACCCTCAGAAATATTAATGGTAAGTACGAGAGGAGCTAAGATTATTTACTTACCGGTCGGAAGAGGACAGACAGCACAGTAGACACGCAGCTACAAAATGGTTGCTTGAGGCAGTTGCTTGTATAGAAAGGACAAGCAGCTCCTGAAGAGGTTTTCTGGGGAAAAAAAAGTCCTAGCAAAGTGCAGCCCTGGGGAGATTTGGTAAGATCGAGGCATTCACAGCAGTTGTGTGGAACAGCCTGTGTGGACCTACCCGGGATCCTGACACAGCCAGAGCCCATGGTAGGGAAAGGAACGATTCTCACAAGCGAGATTAGATGGCAGAATAAATGGCCATGCTGGGGCATTCACTAAAAAATTAGAGCTGGGGGTAAAAAGGGAAGAGTTTAAAGTGTAATTTAAATAGTATTTCAAATGAATCTTTCCCCTGCTGTGAAAAAATAAATGCGTGAGCACTTGCTTATTTCTTCACAGCCTGGAAAGATACCAGGGGGTCATTCTGCAGCGCTGCTCTTACAGCCTGAGACTTCCAAAGCGGGGCTGTCTGTGAGGATAATTATCCCCTGATGTGCCTGGGGCAGCAGCCCCATCCCTGTCTGAGCAGCCCTGTGTCTACTGGCGTCACAAGGGGCTGGCTCCTGCCTTTTTAGCATGTTGACATGTGAAGATGAGGGGCAGATCCTGATGCAAACTGCAGCATCTTCAGAGCTGAGCACAGAGCTTGAGAGCTTCCTTCCTCCTGCTCCCAGGCCAGCACCAGCATCTCTAAGCCACCCGTGTTTGTTTCAGGAATAAAAAAGCTCTGCACAGGCTCCCAGCTCTGCTTTTGGCTCTGCCAGATACACCTCTGCATTCTTACTGGCTGAGCAAAGAATAGGCCAGAGGGGAAGAGGAGCAAGCAGCATTGTTCCCAGTTGTTTCCAAAATCGGGACGGGGCGGGGGACTTCTGCAACCCCTTGCCCTCCCTAAATGGCGTCCCTGGCGCCTAGGTGCTGACACAACACGGATAATAGACGACTGCACCACGAAGCTTGCTGCTGTTTGGTTCAACCAAACCCTTGTCCCACCAGAAAAGGGGATTTCATCCAAACCATCGTTTGGGGGCCAGGAAAGGGTTGTTTTCAGCTAGGTTTCTCAATGGGGAATTTCAAAGCGATGCATTTTTCATTTTGTCCTGACCTGAAATTTTCATTTCGCTTTCTGGAATATTTGGAAATTTCTGCGTTTGGGTTATTTTTTTTCCTTTCTTTTGCCACGGAATGCAAGGAACAGATGGCGTCCTTCGAGCTTTCTTTGTTTCTATTTAAATCGTCAGCTCTGTGGGGCAGAGACCATTTTTTGTTCTGCGTTTGTCCAACACTTGGCACAATGGGACGTTAGCCCATGACGAGGGTTTCCAGACACTACCACGTTGCAAATAAATAATGTCATAGCTAGGATATTTTTTTTTCCTTTTTCCGTTCTGTAGCTTTTCAAAACTTCTCCGGCTTTGGAAAAATGACAGAAAAAGAAAAGAACCTGGGAGTCTGACCAGTCTAACCCCATGGGAACTGGAGATCTGACCTCCTGGGAGTCAAGCATCTGCACCGCACAGAGCTGAGGGTCTGATCTTGGCTGACAAGCCGTACGGGGAGATGGTACAGTTGCATGCAATAGAACTTGTTTCCAAAGTTTTTTTTTTCACTAAAAACAGGTTTATTTCCATTCCCGCAGTGTGAAAATAGCCTTCCGGTGAGCTTTTGTAGCTAAGAAAACATGGCCTCTCTGCCCATTTATGGCATGGTGATATGCATGGAAACATGCCTGTCCCGTAATCCAGATCGTTGCCCCGGATTCTGATCACTGTTGTGATGCATCGGCGGGTTTGCACGTGTAGAGATCTGGCTGGAAGAGCCTCAGGGACACAATTTAAGAAGGATGTTTCTATAAACCAGACCCAGAGGAACAGCTAGATCTTCCCTGTAAAGGAAGAGGTGAAGGCATGGATGGGACCCTTGGTGTCAGTGTCATAGAAGCACATGGTCTTGCTGTGTCTCTCAGGCAGGTCTAGCTGGCTCTGTTACATATTGATTGCCCTGTACTGACTCGTGGAGAACTGGATGGCCCAGGTGCCTTGCCTGGAATGGATACGGAACCATCCTTTCCTGCTGGCAGACTTCCTGGTAAAGCCCAGAGCCCAGCCCTTCCCACTTCCACATCCACTAATGTCTCCCTGACATGTTGCTGTCAACGCCTGGTACGCAGGAATAACCGTCATATCTCCCCGAGCTGCTGGGCAGCACCAGGCTGGGGTAAGCAGTGTCCGGGTCCAGGGTCACGTCCTCTACAGACAGACGGATAAAGGGACAAATGGACAGAGATCTCAGTCCTGAGGGAGGCAGTTTGTTAATTTCAAAGATAGAAACTGCTCCCTCTGGAGGATTACCCAGAAAATCTTTCTTGATTTAAAGGGGGAGGGGGGGAATGTGTTAAGTGTGGATGACAATAGCAGGTTCGGAAGCACCTGATTTGTTTAGTAGTTGCCAGTTGACTTATGCAGAGGAGGCTGATTTTCAAACAGTATTTCAGAAATGTGAGGTGGGCTGAACTCCCCGAGAAAATGAAGCATGTGAGAGAAAAGTTTTTAATATGAGAGTTCAAAAAGTAGGTGAAACTAGCGAGGAGCTTGTGACTGATCTGAGGCTGACCAGCCACGCCTTGTAATTTTGGGGGGCTAATGGAGTCCTTGATTAGAGAACCAGATCATGACTGGGATCTAAGATAAAAAAGTCAGAGAGAGTGTGTGTGTGTGTGTGTGTATGTGTGTACTGGAACACCCAAGCATGAATCCTTGACAAGGCCATTAGCATTTGTCAAGCAGCAGGAATGAGGCAGTGCAAAATGAAGCTTATGGAGGGTGGAGTGTGCTCTGATGCTTTGGACAGGACTGAGAATCCAAAATACTACAGGAAAAGAGATTTGAAGCAGAGAGACAGACAGACAGAGCTGCAAGTCAGAGTCAAGAAGAACAGCACATGGAGCTGCACACACTG
>NW_027132576.1:0-4363 GCF_026122565.2 Emydura macquarii macquarii | reverse complement strand
ATTGCCAGAGAGGCTGGGCCCTAGTGGCTGGTTCTCCCATTGGCTTCAACTAACACCAGCTCCTCAAAAATGCCGGGCCTTTATGGGTTGAGGCTGTAGGTGCAGGGAGATGACAGCCCCCATGAAGGATGCACCGTCCGTGTGTGAAGGGGGGAGATGTGAGAAGATTCGATAACGCTTCCCCATTTGAACTAGCTGTAACCCCACAGCTCCTGGGGGCAGGAGGGAATGAGGCTGCAGGCCCACGGCCCTTGGCAGGGTCCAGGCCTCATTAACAAAGCCTCAGGCAGGTGCCAACAGCCCTGCAGGCACCATCTGGGGGCTTCCACGGTAGCTGGTGCCAGGGGACTGTCAGGGCTGAGTCCGAGGTGTCTGAGTGCCCCGAGGCTGCAGCACTCCCAGGGTTGGGGTGGGGATGGTCTGGGGATGGGTCGCTGCCAAACCCCACTGGCAGGGGTGCTGGAGGGCTGCTCGGGGTTGAGGTTAGCCAGGGCGGAGGCAGGAGGCAGAAGTTACAGCGCTGACACAGCTGCCTCTCGCTGGCTGCTCTGCAGCCCGGGAACCTTCAGGAACCGAGTACGGCCCCTCCCCCACCACACAGGGGAGCTGGACAGACGGACGGGTTAGAGCCCTGCCCAGGGAAGGGGAGGTGGGTCAGCACAGGGCAGAGGCAGGCAGTGGGGGCGGGGGAGGGCTGGGGCTCAGGTACAGGGGTTAAAGGGAGGAGGACTCTGGCAGCAGTGGGACGGGGCAGCAGGAGGCTGATAAAGCCCCTGGCCACGTTGGCGTCTCAGGGAGAGTAAGAAGGACCTTACCCAACTTCGCTGACACCCGGGTCACACAGGGGAGGGGCAGGTTCACCCCAGGGCCACCCAGCACCTCTGTGCTGAGCTGCTGGGGGGGCTAGCGAGGCCAGTGCAGAGCAGCCAGCCCCTCCCCCAGCCGGGATCGGCCCTGGCTCCGCATCGTTACCGCTGGTCCTGTCAGAGGGCAGGTGGGGACACAGCTGGCATCAGCCACCCGCCGCTCTGTGCGCCACGCTGGGTCCCTACACGCTGCGATCCCAGGGTCACTGGGCACATGGGCACAGGGCACTCAGCCAGCCTGGGGGAAGCCACAGCCAGCTCTTGCAGTCCCCTGGGTGCCCAACACCATATGAGCCCCGGGATGGCACCAAAGGGCTGTTAGCACCGGCCCTCGGCTCTGGGCATTGCAGCTCTGGGAGCAGATTGTCCCAGAACGAGCATCACCCACATCCCGCTGGGATGGCTCCACTTGGTGTCTGAGTGCCCAGAACTGGGCACCCAAATCCAGAATTAAAAGCTCAGATCCATGGGTCTTGATTCCAAAACTGAAGAGTAAACGTGTCCTGTGGTTTTACGGACAAATAGAACATCCAGTTAAAAGCTGCATCAGATCAAAACCAGTGCAGTGCTTGTGAGAGAGGAATTCTGATCATGGAGATCCAGTGAGGCCGGGGGCGATTAAATGGTTGATACAAAAATGAGAATGGGCTAAACCCATCCCTGCTTTGTCTCCAGATTGCAAGATGTGTGATGATGGGATCGGACCCCACAGGGGAGAATGTTTGTGGCTAAATTACTGTCTCATCTACAAAAAATGAAACCTGCTAATGCAAAATGACATGTGAGCTTTTACCACAGACCAGTGAAGCCCAGAAGGGTGAATCTATTTTCTAGATGAAAGGTTGATGCGCAGAGTGAAAATTCACTGTTTTCTGCACGTTGTTTTAATTCAGAACATTGATTTCTCTTATGTTTCCGACGTTTATTGCGCTTATGTTATTGGGAGCAGCTCTGCAGTGATGTGTGTACAGAGCACCTGAGTGATGATGGGACGTTTTTTTCATAGGAGTCAAAGTACGAAACTCCAGGAAGCAGAAGCCATTTCTACTGAGCTGAAGAACGTATATAAAATTTCTCTTGACATGAAGAAAACGCTGAAGAGATTCTGGGGTGAGTGGAAACTACTGAGCCATTCAGCTGTGTTGTGCCTGGGGATCTGGACACAGCCTGGCACCCATGACACACACACGGACCCAGCAGACAGGCTGGGAGCTGTGATAGCTGGAGGCTGAGGCACTGAGGGCTGGGGAGTTTCCCGGCTATTTGCATCCACCTGCTTGTCGCTCTGACATCCTGACCCAGGGGTGTCACCGAGCCAGGTGCTGTAAGGCTTGGACTGGGCCATTGTGTCGGGTGCTGCACAGGCTGGTAACGGAGGATGTGTCTCTGCGTCTCTCCTGGGACATGGGGGGCTGCGTCCTGTGGCCACCGCTCAGCATTGACACAGCCCCGTTAGCCAAGGCTGGCCGAGCTGGCTGAGCTGGGGGAGGGGCCGGCCTGGCTGCTGTGACCTGCCATGGGCCGTGTTTTACTGGAGAACAAACTGCCTCACACGGACTCTTCGTCTGCTCCGAGTGCAGCCCGGTGCGAGCTTGGCTCCATGGGCGCATGTGACACCTGCCTTTGGGGAGGCTAGGTGGGGGGGGCACCAGTGCTTGGACCGTGTCCCCATCCCCTGCTACGCCCCCTCCCTGAGACCCCACCCACGCTCCACCCCCGCTCTGCTCCAGGGCCCGCTCCTGCTCGGTCTGCTTCCCCAAGAGACACGCGCAGTAGGTGGGGGGCTTTGGCGGAGGGGGGTCTCGAGACCCTCTCACTGAAGGTGCCCGGAGCTTGGCTTGTGCCTGGCCTTTGCGGGGGCTGGTGCTGAGGAGTCCCAGGGGGTGGCACAAACAATGGATGCTCCAGACACTTACCTTCCCTGCTGTCCCAGGAGAGCCCCTGCGCTCAGCCCCTCTGGTACCATTTACAAGCCCTGCTGCGCCCCCAGCTCTGTCCTGCTGCAGCTGCCCGGGGAGTGGCTGCGCCCTGCGCCAGGGTCCCTGGGAAGCGGCGTACTGTGGGTCTCCAGAGCCCAGGGCCCAATGGTTGCATTTGCGCCACCCCAGCCAGCCTCACACGTCCCCTTCGCAGGGCAGGAGGAATCCCTGGGTCTCAACAAATGGCATTGCCCCCCATCTGCCCTGGGGGTGGACGGGTCTGTACCTGCCGGGCGGAGGAAATGTCGCTTTCTTCCTCCTGCATCCTGCCCCGGGGACTTTCTGGCACTCATGGCAGCGGCTCTCCCAGCTCTGGCTGGGCTCCGCCGCCGCCCCCACTTTCCGACTGTGGGATGCCCGCCTCTCCCACTGCAGCCCCACCTCCCAATAGGATCCAGCGCCAGCTCTGCCTACCGGGCGGAGGGCCTCATGCCTCGGTCATGGCGTATCGTGGGGGATTACCTCCCCCATGTCACCCACAGCTTCCCAACCCCCCCACCTGGCCCTGGGCTCCGTCCTGGGCCCTGAATCACCCCCACTTCAGCATCCAGCCAGCAGGTGCAGGGCAGGGCAGGGGCAGCCTGCGGTCGGGGGGTGGGGGTGGGGCAGGCTCAGGGGGAGCCGGAGGCTGTGGAGCAGCGGGAGCAGGCAGGGAGCTGGGCCGGGGGGGCCGGGAGCTGGGCAGGAGGCACAAACACCCTGTGCTCAGCGCTCACTCGAGGTTCTCACTTTGGTCCCTTTCCACTGGGGTCAGACACCGCGGTGAGGGGCCCGCACAGCCAGACTGGAGAGAGCCAGGCTCTGTCCACGGGGGGAGGGGCAGCAGCTCTGTTACATGGTGCCAGTTTCACAGAATTGTCATGGGGAGGCGCCCTGGGGCACCCCCTCAGCTGCCTCAGGGTGGCCTGCAAGCTCCCTGCCTCAGTTTCCCCTCTTCAGCACTCCTGAAATTACTCAGCATAGACCAAAAGATCTGAGAGAAAATTCCCCTGTTGGGGTTTACTTGGACTCTGCCCCTGGATCCTGCCCCTCCCTTTGCCCCCTGCCATCCTGGCACCTGCCCTCCCCCCAACCACCCTCTGCACCCTGGAGCCCCCATCACTTCACCCCCACACACCTGTCATCCACTTCTCCCCTTCCCCCCATGGCTCCTATGTCTCCCATCCCTCCCCTCGCCCCATCTGTGCCTGCCCTTATCCCCTCTTCTATCTGGGGTCCACCCTGTCTCTCGACTCCCCCCTGGCCCCTGCCACTCTCCTCACCCCGCTCTGCTCCCTGGTGCCCACCCCTTCACTCTGCCTTCCTAGTGCCAGCCCCCCCCCCTTGTGTCTGCCCCTCTGGTCATCCTCCCTCAATCCCCCTTGCCCCTGTCCTTTCCCTTGCCTGCCCCAACTCTTCAGATGCCTGCCTCTTTCCTTCCCACTGTGACATTGGCCAGGTACAATCTCGATTGTTGAACAGCTTCGTGCCCTCAGTTCTCCAGTCTGGAGTGCCTTTTACACTGCTTCACTGTGAGAA
>NW_027132575.1:0-43626 GCF_026122565.2 Emydura macquarii macquarii | reverse complement strand
GGGTAAAATGCCGCAGCCCGTGGCAGCCTGTCCACACTAGTGCTTGCACCATGGCGACCATCTGTGGCCTTGCATCAATGGCAGCAATGCCGGGCACAGGAAGGGACAAAGTCAGTGTAGACAAGGCCTGAGAGTGCAGGGCCAGAGCTGGAAGTGGAGGGGCTATTTCAATAGTTCAAAAGTATTGTTGGGGCAAAGAGGTCCCACTTGCCAGCCACACCCGTCCCAGGTGAGGGCTCTCTGGGGATCTCCCTACCAGCTGATCAGGTCAATGACTCACCCTCATGGTCTGCAGCACTGGTGCAAGGGCAGGGGTGAATTCTGCACTCCTGGGATCTGCACCATCCAAACCGCTCTGACAGACACAGAGCTTCAGATAAAGTGACAGAGTCACTCGGCTCACGCTGCACCCAGGCGTGTGACCCCTGCCAGGCTGGGCGGGGGTGTAAAAGCCTCCCACAACCAGACTGAGTCTGTAACTTTCCCTAGACAGAGCCAGCAGCCAGGGCCAGCGTTGCCCTGGAGTGGCCAGCATTGGCCAGGGAGAGAGCCTGACAGGGGCTCCAGGGTGCAGACTCCCGGCCCCCTCCCCCCACAGTGACTCCCACTGACAGAGCTGGGGGAGGTAAAGCCCCTCCTGCCCTGGCAGAACCTGTACAGTGGGTGGCAGCAGTAATGGCACCTGCCCTCCCTCGGGCAATGGCCCTGCAGCCTTGTGTGGGGCTGGGAGGGATTCACTGAATCTGGACCAAGGTTTTCCTCTTCTCACTTTTCACCCCCTCCCTCTGGAACGTCACTTTAGTGATGCGGGTTTGGTGTTTTGGGCCCAGCATCACAGCACCAACTTCCAGGTGCCTTGCAGACCGCAGGGAGTCACAAAGCCTGAGGTAGGTGCCCAGGGTCCTGTACAATGGACAGGGCGGGGGAGGTGCCTCAGGCTGCCATTCATCCATTCACAAAAGCCAGCAGGCTAGGCAGGGAGCTGCTGGTCCCTGAGCTAGCCAAGGGGAGGTGCCAGCCAGAGGGGAGCATGCTAAGCCCCACCCCTCTCTCAGACAGAGGCGCCTCGGTCTGGGCTGCAGGGAGGTGCCCAGCTCTGGTAGCGACCTACAGCTGGGAACTGGCTTTGCAGCTGGGCACTTACGCCATGTTTGCCAGACGCTGGGGAAAGGAGGAGGTGCCCTTCCCTCCTAGCCTTTTAGCCCAGTCGTTAGCGCAAGTGCCTGCGGTGTGGCAGGCCCCTGGTTCAAGTTCCCCTCTGCCTAAGGAGGAGAAGGGCTCTGAACAGGGATCTGCCATCTTGCACTGGAGTGCCTGAACCACTGGGCTATGGGGTATCTGCTCTAGGGCTCTCTCAGTCTGTCCTGTTGAAGCCGTTTCACTGTGTATAAATAATGAGAGAATCACTGGAGCCGGGGACTGGATCCTGGGTCTCCCCCACCCTGGATGAGGGGCTTTAACCACCAGGTCACACAATCATACTCCAGTTTGTGTTCTCTCTCTCATTTGGGCCAGAGAGAGTGAGCACTCACATGCACGAGAATAACTCTATGGCTTGGTGCGTCGCGCGCTTACCCAGGATGTGACCAACCCAGGATCCACTCCCCCGACTCCAGACACTCTAATTATTTATCCTCAGAACAACAGGTAGAGTGAGGAAGCCCCACATCAGCACATCCCACACCTCAGTGGTTAAGGGCCTTACCTAAGAGGGGCTGGATCCCTTCTACCCCTCAGGTACAGGGAGATTTGAACGGGGTTCTCCCGCTAACCATGTGAGGACCCAAACTACTGGGCTAAAGGTTAGGAGAAAAGGCCTCTGCTTTTTGTGAACACTTGCCTGAGGTGCCAATCCAGCAGGTGGCCGAAGGCCTGTCTTTGGCATCCCCTGGTTTGTGAAGACTCTGGGCTCAGGCTGGAGACGGGCGAGCATGTGGATGCTCAGAGGGAGGCAGCCGTGCACATTCCCAGAGGCTGAAACATCAGCACTCAGGGAACTTTTATTGCAAAAACTTAGGTGCTGAGTGAGTTCAGGCCCCTACAAGTTCAGCTGGAGTTTTGTGCATCTCAGTTGAGCCTAAAACTGGGACTTAGGTGAGTAATCCCCAGGCTAAAGCACTTAACTCCTTTTGTGCAGCCAGGTCTTTATCACTAACGGAGGGAGGAAGAAACACACATGCAGGCACAACACACATCAGCATAACATCACCTAAGGAAATTTACAAATGGACATTGTTTGCCAATTACGTCTGATATTATTAAATAAAGCGGATGAGCAAAAGGGAGAACAAGCCCTGTGTTAGCATCTCCGTCTGTGTTCCAATGAGCAGAGAGATCTCTGAATTTGCATGGACATTTCCACAGCCATCTGTAATTTCAGGGGAAGAAGGTGCCAATTTATCCCTGAGATCACCAGGAATGAGGCCCTTTGGCAGTAACAGCTCATCTAGAGCCGTGGTTCTCAACCAGGGGCACGCAGAGGTCTTCCAGGGGGTACAGCAACTCAAGGAGATATTTGCTAGTTTTACAACAGGCTACGTAAAAAGCACTGGCGAAGTCAGTACAAACTAAAATTTCATACAGACAATGACTTGTTTATACTGCTCTATGTACTGTACATGGAAATGTAAGTACAATATTTATATTCCAATTGATTTATTTTATAATTATATGATAAAAAAAAGAAAGGAAGCAATGGTGTCTGATTTTGTAAGCAAGTAGTTTTTAAGTGAGGTGAAACTTGGGGGTAGGCAAGACAAATCAGACTCCTGAAAGGGACACAGTCGTCTGGAAAGGTTGAGAGCCTCTGATCTAGAGGATAAGTGCTGTGAGTAAGGAAATAGACAGACTCGCCAGAGCCCAGAGCGCCCCTATCTGCTGAACCTTGGAACGACTGCAGATTAAGCCCATTATCTCGAGTCCTACTTTCAGTGCACATGGAGAACAACTGATCACAGTCCTTTCTATATCAGCCGTAACGTGTTTGAAGACTATTAGGTCCCTCTCAGTCTTCTTCTCTCAAGACTAAACACGTCCAGTTTTTTTTAATCTTTCCTCACAGGTCAGGTTTTCTAAATCTTTTATTATTTTTCTCTATTCTCCTTCTCAGAAATGGCTGAACCATTTTTCTGAAATTTTTCAGCAATGTTCAGCCAGAGGCAGGCAGCCGCCATGAAAAATTTCAGCAAGTTTTTCAAAGTTATCAGACACTGAAAACAGGGTCTTAGAATGGATCTGCCAGGGAACCTTAACTGCAGGCTTCACTACCAGCTGTGCCTATAGCAATAGTTTGCACTTATAATCAGGCTTCCCAGCTGCAAATCTTACAGTGCTTTCACAGGTGGATGAACGTTATAATCCCCACATTTCATACGGGGAAACTGAGTCACAGAGACGATAATGGCCTGCCCAAATCTTCAGAGCTCCCTGTCCAACTCCTGGATTGTGTTCAGGAAAAAGCCCAGTCTGCACCCAGGCTCCCTGAAAGAATCTCCTCTTCAAGGCTTCAAGCCTGAGGGCTGCAGGGCGGGTGTTGCATATTTTAGAGTAAGTGTGAAAATTGCTACCTAAATAAATGTCCTGATTTCCAGGGGTCTGAGCAACTGCTGATCCAGCGAACTTAAATATTAAGTGTAAGTGCACAGTAAAATTGAAAGCCAGATCACTTATTTAGGTGCCTAAATATGAATGTTGGCTTCAAATTCCTTGTGAATTATTGTTCTTCAAGCCCTAAAACCAGGGTTTATGTTGGGTGTCTCTGTCCTTCCCATCTCTGGGAGCAGGAGTTGTTCTGACCTTCAGACTTGGCAGCAATAAAATACAAGAAAACTCCCCTTACCAGCTCAGAGGCTGTTTGTTCACAAAGGTCACATTTACTCTCTCTTTCTCGGGAAGTTTTATTAAGAAAAGAAGGAAACGAAGGTACAAATAATAATCATCTGCATGGCTCTTTCCTCTCCCCCTTCACAGCATGGAAATTATCTAATCTATCAATTGCTTGACAAAAGCTGTCTTAAAGTGGAGTTAAAGGTGAGACGACATATCAGTAATTTTGGGTAAAGTGCACTGCAGGGCTGTGGTAGTTAACCACACAACCAGCACAGTTAAAGTTCCACATACAATAAATCCAAAGATGGTCAGATATGGAAATGTACAGTCAGGGCTCCTAACCAGTCTTAGCTCAGCCCTCTAGTAACACCTGTAATAACTATCAGATTATGATTACGGTGTTTTACTGTTGGTGGTCCTAAAGTATGTTAAACTCACTTTTCAAGGCATGTTAGATTTTTTCTTCTGCCCTCCTGCCCCGTGAATGTTACTACAGGGCAGAGCTCATGTTGAGATTCACTAGGTGTTCATTTCAGCCTATGTTTAAATTGGCAATAAAGAGAAATTAACATGAATTATAATCTATAAAACACTAGCACATACTGCTCTGATCTCTAAATCTGGCATTAATGCTGCGATCCATGCAGTCAAAAAAGTCCATTAACCTCACTGGAAATGTACAGATGAGTGACAGACATGACCAACGTGGTCGAGTTAATGTACCCTCTCTACACACACGCATGTCATACATCATTTGAAAACGTATATCTACATTCAGATGAGTGATGATGCAGGGCTGTCAAGTGGTGCCATTACCATAGAAATGACACCATCAATATGTTGAAATGACCACTTGGAAATATTTGCATTTATTTTTGTTAGTTTAATGACTCCTGGTGTTCCATTAAGACATAAAGTTAGATATTTTTTGTGATCTTAAAGCCCCGCAGCAACAATCTAAAGGGTAAAACAAAATCTAGTAATTAATTTGCACAGGTATCACTAAAATGTAATAGTGCTGGTGACGTTTTTCTTCAGCATCATTATCATCATCTTGTTCATCATTATAAGCTCTGTGGAGGGTGTGTGGGTAACCCCAGTCTTCACTGCCTGGGCACATACACAGCTCTGTATAGGGGAGAGTGTTATGACAATAGTCCTGCTTCTGCTCCTTGAGGCCTGGTCTACACAGCTGGCTGCCATCGACGGGAGATACACAACCTACGTAGTGTGGCTTGCGTATCTCCCGTCGACTTACCAATGTTCCCTTACTGCAACCCTGGGTGCCGCACCCACTAAGCGATGCCCCACTACACCAAAGGGCCACTAGGTTGCGCTTCCCTGGCTTGAGAGCCACTTTGCTGACCTTGACCACTAGGCCATGTTGCCTTGAACGGATGCACCACTTTATTGACCCTGAAAGCTTTCCCCCACCTTCCCAGCTCAAGTGACCCAACGCCCACAACGGGGTGTTCCAGCCCATGACAGCCCCACAGGGGAATTAGACTGGGAATCATCACTGGGATTTCAGGAAGTCACTAGGACACAAGTGACAGCAGGAATTAGAGGATGATGATGGTTGTTGATGATTATTTACTAGTGTTATTAGTGCTCCTTTAGGCCACTACAAATGAAAGAATGTAAAAAACGTAATGTAATCGGTAACTACTTATGTGCTTTACTTTCTGCATTTCTCTAACAGCAGACACACAGCTACAAAATGGCTGCGTCAGGGCAGCAGTTGCTTGTATCTGCAGGTACAAAGGCCCAGCAACTCCTCAGAAGGTTTTCTGGGAAAAAGGTCCTAGCACAGTGCAGGCCTGGGGAGGTTTGGTAAGTTCGAGGCATTCACAGCGTGTGTGTGTAACAGCCTGTGTGGGCCTAGCTGGTCACCTGACCCAGCCAGAGCCCAGTGTAGGGGAGGGAAAGATTCTCACAAGTGGGATTAGATGGCAGAATAAATGTCCGCACTGGGGTACTGCCAGTCACTAAAAACACAGAGCATTGGGGGGAAAAATGGGAAAGTTTCAAGTGTAATTTAAACACTGTTTGTGCTGTGCCAGCACTTGCTTATTTCTTCCCAGCAGGGAAAGATCCCAGGGGGTCATTCGGCAGCGCTGCTCTCGCAGCCTGAAACTTCCAAAGCGGGGCTGTCTGTGCGGATAATGATCCCCTGAATGTGCCTGGGGCAGCAGCCCCCTCCCCCGCCTGAGCAGCGCTGGGTCTATTGGTGTCACAAGGGGCTGGCTCCTGCCTTTTGAGCAGGTCAGCAATGGCATGTCAGGGTGAGGGGCAGATCCTGGGGAAACTGCAGCATCTTCAGACTAAGCCCAGAACCTGCCCAGACCTTCCCCAGCTGAGCCTGGTTCAAGTTTGAAAAGTGCTGCAGAAGCCCCCAGCCCTGCTATTGGCTCTGCCACACGCTGCCTTCTTATTGGCTGAGCACAGACTAGGCCAGTGAGGGGAGGGGGGAAGAGGAGCCGAGCAAGCAACGTGGCTCCCAGCTGTTGTTATGAAAACCAGAATAGGGCAAATGCCAAACCCTGCCCTGCCTAAATGGCGCCCTGCAAACAATGCAGCCCAGTGAGACGAGAGTTATGAATTAACTCTGCATTGACAGGACGGTTGCAATCTGAGGAGAGCTGTGCAGTGCAATGGCCCTGTTACACCAGTGAGAAGTGTGTTGAACACACAGTTTGCACTGGGGAGAGCAGTGATAGACCTACTCTCACTTCATACCAGAGCGATGCCTGGCCCCCCGGGGTGGATGAAGGTGGCTGGAACGACACAAGCTCTGGGATCAAAGGCTGAGTGTATTCTAGGGTCCCATCCTGCAGTCCTGGTGCTGTCTATATTTCCACAGAACATGGTGGATGTTCTGAGTGTGCAAGGTCTGCAGGAGTAAGACTAGGTCCTGCACCCACTGGAGTTAAAGTCAAAGCTTCCATCGATTTCAGGGGTGCAGGATCCGGCCACTCATTCCAAACTGTCACTGGGCATTTGAGCAGCATCTGCTGGTGTTTCCGAGGCCACAGCTCGGGGAGTTTCCCTTCCTGCCAGCTTAGGAGCAAGCTGATGTTCAGTGATCGATGTGAAGGGCCTTTAAGGAGACAGGTTTCATCGGTAACTGGATCCCGCAGCGACAGGCCCTTCAGAAATGCAGGTGGACAGAGAATTCCCCAGACAGAAGCAGTAGAACAAAGAAGGCGACTTTACTCTTATTACATTGTTCAGTTTTAGATGAAGTTTTCTAACGTTTCTTCCTTCTCTTGTTAAGAACAAACGTCTCAAGAGCCAGAAAGTTAACGTGTCCCTTTCCATCAAGCAGCCATTGACCTGATAAGGGAATGTTTTATGGTGTTACCCATAGAATTTATTGCTGTAAAGTCTGAAGGTTACAACACTTCCTGCCTTCAGCGACAAGAAGAAAAGTGTGTGAAGAAAAGTTACCAAATGAAGGAGTGAATCATGTCCCCCCTTCCCAGATCTGCTCTCACAGGAAACCTCTGCACCAGGGTCTCCCAGTTCCCATGCTCCTCCCCCTCCCGTTCATGGTGGGGATCCCCATTTCAGGGGCTCCCCACGGGGAGCTGTGATGACAGGGGACTCCCTGAAGGTGCAGCTCCCTCAGAGCTGTGTTTCCATGGAGTGGCCATGGGGACTGCCGGGGGCTTGAGGCCTCCACACAGATGGTCCTGACTTCCTCTTGTAAGGGGGATATGTATGGTCTTGTCATGAATGTTTAAGTAGTAATAAGATCACCGTCACCTACCAGTTTTGGGGCAAGTCTCTAGCTCAGTCTATGGGAGAACAACCCCCATCCACTGACAGAGCTATGTAAAGGGAGATCCCCTAGGGGTTCCCCCTGGAGACTTCCTCCAGCTACAACCTCTCAGGCAGGTGTTAGCATAACAGAGGTGATCCCATGTGCTCCATTCAGGCTCTTACCCTGCACCCATCACCGTGGTCTCTGGACCCTTATTATTTATATATTTATTCTTTAATTAATTTTGGAGGAGTTTAATAAAGAACAACAAAGAAACACAACTGGACAGTAGAAGACCAATGTTCCCAGCAATAATTTGTATAAAAGATTATAGGGAAATGCAGGGGAGAGAGATATCGAGGTATCAGACCCAGAAATCAAAGCTATTAGAAGGACAAACAGCATCCGGTGATCCTGCCTCAGAAGGTTTCTCTTACAGAGAAGTGGCTGGGCATTGACGCATACGTGGCTGTCACCCCGAGGGCTCTGGTACAGTCGGTCAGTCGTAGCGCAATGGACGATGGCTGGTGACCTGTGTGATGTTAGCTGTTGGGTCTTAGCTGATTTCACAGGGAACTGTGCCCACATTGCCTCATCTGCCCACACAACCGGCACCATCGCAGGTGCTGTTTGGAGTCTCAGCAGATGGGTTAAACATCCACCGGACACAAGGAGTGACTGACTCAGATCCCTAGAGGGGGCCAGAGCCCTGCCCACTGGGTCTCAGCCTGTGCAGCTGCATGTGGGGAACATGGTCACAGACACTGCTACCTTGTTTGATTTTGCTTGTGCCGGGAAACCTATGAATGAAACTGACACTGTGGACAGGGTTTTCCCTGCAGATCTCGGGCTGCTGCTGAGCTCCTGGCCAGCTGCCTGCCCTTGTCACCCTCCTTATAACCAGAACTTGGAGGTGTTTCTCTCTAATGCAGAGGGAACCCTGGGCAGGTGGGTGTTATATGACCATTATTTCCCTTTTCATAATCAGGCCTCCTGTATTCCTTAATTCTTAGGCTGCAGAATTCACCTCTTGCTGCAGAACCGTGCTCCAGAATCTCCATCTTCATCTTCAAAAATCACAGGTGGGATTTTCAATGCCATATAAAAGATTTAGATGCCCTGTTCCCATTTGAAATTAATGGGCATTGGGCACCTAATTCATAGACTCATAGATTTTAAGGCCAGAAGAGATCACTGTGATCATCTAGTCTGACCTCTTGTACATCGCAGTCCACAGAACCTCACCTTCCCACTCCTGTGATAGACCCAAAACCTCTGGGTGAGTTACTGGAGTCCTCAAGTCCTGATTTAAAGACTTTCAGTAACAAAGAAGCCACCATTTACACTAGTTTAAACCTACAAATGCCCCATGCTGCACAGGAAGGTGAAATGCCCCAGGCTTTCTGCCAGTCTGACCTGAGGGAACATTACTTCCTGACCCCAGATTTGGTGATCAGTTAGACTGTGAGCATGTGGGCAAGACCCACCAGCTGGGCAGCTGGGAAATAATTCATTGTCACAAATCAGAGCCCTCTCCATCTAATGTCCCATCTCTGGCCACTGGAATTATTTACTGCTAACTGTCACAGATGGGCCATATGCCACTGTAGACAATCTCATCCTGTCATCCCCTAGGTGGGTTTGAAATCTCAGCCTATGTTTCTAGCCTTATGGTTGTAGAGAGAACCTTGATAATGAGAACAGGTGATCGCTGCCTGAGTCTGCAGACAGCCTGAAACAGTAGCTCTGAGAGGAGTGAACTGCCCCAGGCATCTGAGCCAAGACCCCCATGGAGTTTACGACTGTATGTTATATTATACATAGTATTGATGTTGATGGAATAAATGGGCCCAAAGAGTGAAAGGTGTTAACATGACCCTGTCACTGTCTGACATTAAACAGTTTTAAACAAGGTTTGGGGTTTGGTTTTCAGAGCCCTCAGCCAGCTTAGTCCCACAACAAACACACCATTAAAAATCCCTTAAACTTTTTATTAAAGATACAGAAAAGAAAGACAAACCGTTAAAATATTTGAAATATGAAGTATTGAGTCAGGCTCACATTTTAACAACATCCCTCATTCCCTTTCCCCTTCACTGCAGAGAGATTTTAGATGGAAACACTCCCCACAGGACAGTCTGTCGCTGGTGTTACAGATGGTGATGGGTGTCCTTGTTTTGAGAAAAAGAGAAGATGTTAATAGTTGAGAAAGGCTGGAGCCGCCGTTGCTGCTGTGAAAGTCTGATCCCATTTCCTACAAGACCAAACAAAAGCCCACGAGAGGGGAAGACCAGCAAAGAGAGAAAATGCAGCTTCTGTCTTTGGGTCTGACTCTGACTTGGAGCCTCACTGCTGGAGAATCACAGCACATGGTCTGATCAGCCGCTCAGAGGACAGAGCAAACTTTTACCAGCATGGGGCTGCTTAGGGCATTGCTTTGAGCTGCCTTGTTCTGGCCACAGGCTTACAGCTGTGTAGCAAAATATACAGCAGGCAAAAGGAGAGGGACAGGGCAGAGAAAAAAACAAGGTAGAGAAGGAAAAGGACACACAGGGGGGCGGGGTGTGTCTGTGTGAGAGAGAGAGAGAAAGTCTCATATCCCAGGTGGTGTCTGGGATTTAGCCAGAGTCGGTGGAGGTGGTGATGTCATCTGGGTCCCTCCTTGCTCGGCCTGGTCAGTGCATCTCTCTGGATCAGGACTATGAAGGCCCAACAGTGCAATGGTGGGTTCTGAGGTCCCAGGAGAGGGTGGGGGTGGCAGCCATGATGGAGAAATTCGCTCTTTCTGGTCCACCTGTCTCCCACTCAGCCAGCATCTGCTAATTTTCCCCTAAAATTAGAGGACCCCAAAAGGCAGTGGTGGGTGGAATGGCTCGTCCCTTCATTATTTACTTCACCAGCTAGGCCTAATTTCAGACACACCTACTATGGTGCATTGACTTCCCATCCCACGCGTCTCATGTTTAACAGGCATGATCTTAACAGAGTCCTGGAGGCCTTTCTGTCTGGATTCATTCAGTCCGCCAGTCTCCCACTGGGGCCAGCGCTTGGCATAAGTAGATCAAGCAATTGCTTAGGGCTCTGAGCAGTTCAGGAGGCCCTGATTTGTGGAAATAATGCAGTGAGAATTCTCAGGGGGTGGGTCAGAGCCACCCCCACCATTCCTGCTCAGGGCCCCTAGTGGGCTCGCGCTGGCTCTGTTTGCAGCTTTTCCTGTCACCGTTTATTGTTATCGGTGATTGTGATATTTTATTAACGTTTGCTCGCTTCTCCCAGCCGAGCTCGCACTAGGGTGACTGTGCAGCCCGGGTGTATCACAACGTTCCACGCTGAGGGGATTTTGCATTTCTCCAAGATCCCAGAGAATTCAGCAGGTTTGTTGCATGCAGCCAGGCACCATCTTGTGTTTTTGTCTCCCTGCCCCGCTGGGACCTGCTGCCAGGAGAACAGCACAGCAGTAGGGCCCAGGAAAGAGGTTCTGAACCACTGTCTGAACAACATTGCAGGAGTGGAGGCCCAGGGAATGGAGCTGGGCACTTGGAGAGTATAGTGAAAAACCCTCTCACCAGATAATCACTGCTTCATTGTACATCAGGGAAGTGGAATAAATTGACATTGCCACTGAGTCTGGGGCTGCTGCAGCAGAATTTGGTCCCATTCTTTGCACAGGGCAGAGATAATTACAGTGACTCCTGGAGCACAGGAAAAGCAGCCTGCAGAACTGGCTGTCACCAGGCGAACTGGAGAACTGAGTCTGCTGGCACCAAAGCTGCCCTCTCACGAGCCCTCCAGGTGTGTTTCTTGCAGAGGAATTTGACCTTTGTGCCATAACCACGCTGGGAGGAGGATCCAGTTACAGGAACCTGCCAGGTTCTGTTCTTCTTTCACTTTTGAAGCTGGGGGATGTGCCGAGAGAGGCCGGCGCTGCCATTTCATATCAAATGTATTAACTGAAGGAAAACCTTAGGAGCAGGCTGGCGTTAAACCCTGTGGCTACCTGACCCCACCGGCAGAATGGATGTTACCGCCTGGGACAGGGAAGCCGTCACTGGGAGCAGGAGCTCTCCCTAGAGACAATGGCTCCGGGTGCTAGCGAAGCTGGGAGCCTCCTGGAGAGATCGGAGCTGCTCAGAAACGACTCCCCCGGGTTCGGCAGGTAGGGGTCACTCACTGCAACTCCAGCTGATTTGCTGCCCTTGGTATTTGCTGGCTTATGGCGCTGATTAGTCAGAAGAGCTGCGGGTATCACGGGCCTCACGCCCGGGGTTTGGGGGACAAAGTGTCACTTTCCTACGGGAACTCAGCTGTGGCGGTAGAAATGCCCACACAGATTCAGAGACCTGCCCCGTCACTTCTCCACTGCCAGCGTCACATTTGTTTGCTGCCCTGCTTCATTCACTGACAGACGCAGGCACCGATCGCCATTTGTCATGTTCCTGTGCTGTGAGCGGGCAGTGCCGTACCGTGGGTCTCCGGCGCCCGGGGGCCAATACTTACATCTGCAGCCCTCTCCTTCCCCCATTGGTGGCAGCAGCGGCAGCGCCCCGTGGGGTGTGTGTGTGTGTGTGTGTGTGTGGGCCTGTTTCCCACTTTCCCCCACTCCACCCGCTGTGGGGGTGGCAGGTGTGGCAGGGAGCAGGAGTGGGGGAGAGCGGGGAAACAGGCCCATGGGCCTCCACCCGCGGGGTGCTGCTACCACTGCCACTGCCACCGCCACCAACCGGTGGGGAGAGGCATAAATGTACGTATGAAGGGGCCGCCTGGTGGCGGCGGGAGGAGCATGGTGGGCTCTGTGCTGGAGTCCTGCCTTTGGATGCCTGGCTCCTGTGCGGCCGGGATCCCTGCGGCTCCCTCCATGCACCCAGCGCGGGGGCGGAGGGGCTGTGATGGAGGGAGGCGGAGGGGTTGGGTCGGCCGCTGGGGATGTCAACGGGGTTGGCTGCTCCTCCGAGGGCCCGGCCAGTGCCCCTCCCCCAGGCTGGCACCCGGGGACATGGCTCCCCCACCCCGTCCTCAGTACACCATTGTGTGCGGGTGTTTTCATCATCAACTCACTATCGTGAAGCTCCAGAGTGAAAGATGCGAAGGGAAACACCTGGGGCCAGATTGGGTGTAACTGATGCAGAGAGGGGGAGATTTTCTAAAGCTCCTAAGGGATTTAGGAGCATAAGCTGCATTGACCCTAACTCCCTTATGTGTTTGTGAAAATCTCCCCCTCTGAGTGTAAATTGCACCTGTAGGTGCCCACGAGGCCCCTTGCATTCCAGGGGGGTCACCCCACAGAGGGCAGGGGACGCTGGTACTGCCCTCGGGGGTTTCTGGCAGGGAGGGGGCAGCTTTACCTCTCACTGGGACTGTAACAGCGACTGCCCCTGAATGCAGGTGCTCAGGGAGTGACTCACCCCCGCCCTGCTCTCACCTTCTTCCTCCCCAGTGCGGCTGTTCTCTGGTGCCCTGCCCCTGCAGGCTGTCCCTGCAGGCAGGTTACAGACACTGTGCCCTGGACCGAGCCAGATTTCCATCGGCGTAGGGTGTGAAGGTTACAGACACTTTGTCGGCAGCCCGCTGCCTGTCAGCCTGCTCAATCCGGACCGAGCCAGATTTCCCATCAGCGTAATTGCGTGGCACCTGGCAGGTTTCCGAACTCCCATTGGCTCAGTGAGGGCAGGGGAGGAGTCATTGGTCCAGCGGGAGCTGCTGTGCTGAGCCTGTGACGTGTGACCCGAATCCATCCCTGCCGGCGCACGCCTGGGGTCGGTGCCACTGACACAGGACGGGCGTGCCTGGGGCTTCCCAGCAACGCAGCCTCTTTGGCAGTGCAGGCTCCAGCGGCCGCAGAGCCCGAGGGCCACGTTTCCCAAAGAGCTCAGCTCTGAACTGCTCCCAGTCGGCACCTGTTTGCGGCAGGTTTCCGGCTCCGCCACCCCCTGGAGCAGCTCCCAACCCCCAGTTCTGTTGGCTCAGTGGGGGCAGGGCAGGGGAGGAGTCTCCATTGTTTATTTAACAGAGAACAGAGATTCAAGAAGAAGCAAGTGGGGTTAATGGAACCAAATGGTTACAGATAAAATAATCAGGCCTAACCCCAGCTAATGAGATGGCCTCTTGTCTGACAAGGTGCTGCTCACCCCAAAGTCCTTCTCACAGCATTTTTCAACCTGGATGGCTGAGACCCTCCTTTCCTGAGACCACGCCTGCTGGCAGCTTGTCCCTCCAGATGCAGGATACCAGGGCATCTTTCTGCACCCCCAGATATATTAGATCAGTCCTTTGTTCTTTACCTGTAAACAGGATCCTTCCCCCCTCATCACCACTGTTCATCTCATCCTGTTCATTTCTTCGCTTGAAGTCACTGTGCAATCTCTTCATTAGATTTTCTTCCGGAACCTTACCGACACATTCTCTGATTTTGTTAAAAGTCTGTGGTTTTGAAAACCATTGTCTTTATTCTGCTCCTCTCATTCCTTCCTTTCCTTAGAATTGTGAAATAAGAACATAAGAACGGCCATACTGGGTCAGACCAATGGTCCATCTAGTCCAGTATCCTGTTTTCTGACAGTGACCAATGCCAGGTGCTTCAGAGGGAATGAACAGAACAGGCAATCATCAAGTGATCCATCCCCTGTCATCCACTCCCAGCTTCTGGCAAGCAGAGGTTAAGGACACCCAGAGCATGGGGCTGCATCCCTGACTATCCTGGCTAATAGACATGGATGGAACTATCCTCCATGAACTTATCTAGTTCTTTTTTGAACCCTGTTATAGTTTTGGTCTTCACAACATCCCCTGGCAACGAGTTCCACTGGTTGACTGTGTGTTGTGTGAAGAAATACTTCCTTGTGTTTGTTTTAAACCTCTTACTGCCTATTAATTTCACTGTGTCATGATCACTTTCACCCAAATTACCTTCAGTTTTCAGACTCATTATCAGTTCCTCTCTCTTGGTCAGAATCACATCTAAAATGGCTGTTTCCCCAGCTACTTCCTCCACTATCTGAAACAAACATTTGTCCCCAATACGTTCTAAGAACTTATTGAACATTTTGTGTTTTGCCATATAACTTTGCCAACAGATGTCTGGGTAGTTAAAGTCCTCCATTTTTACCAGGACTTGTGTTTTGGATGTTTGTGTTATTTGTTCTAGAACTGCCTCAGCCACCTCCTCTTCCTTATTTGGTGGTCTTTAGTAGACCCAACGGTAACATCACCCCTATTTTCTTCCCCTTTTATCTTTACCAGGGACTCAACTGAGTTCAGTTCTGGTGTCCACATTTTAAAAAGTATGATGAAAAACTGGAGACAATGCAACCGTAAAGGCATCCCAGTGCAAGAGAGTAAGGGGCTTCCGAGTACATAGCACTGAATTTCAGCTGGCCTGGCCACCTCAGTGTATCTTAGCTCACTGTTTTCATAGCTGTATCTAAAATGTGTCATGTAAGATTTCATATGCACTCTGGTAACACAATGGTGATTAATGTCATTGTGAAATGTAGATATTAACACTGTATGCTGAATTATGAATACTCTCTAATATTAATGCTTTAAGGTCTGTGACCAAACAAAAGGAGAGAAACAGGTTCCCTCCCAGACAGGAGGGAAGGCAGCTGTCTACCTGTCTCCAATGTAAATTAAGCATGGTGGAGTCAAACAATGGAATCCCATTTACATACAAATCAGCAGGGGATGGGACGTCCACAGGAAGGGAAGAACAGCATGAGGTCATCCTGCCTCTTGAAACCGGGCCGATGAACTTTGAGAGATGGCAGCAGAGACAGAAAGTGGTTTTGGCATCCTTCACCTGAGGAGAGAAGGAAAACCAAGTGCCTTGAACTTTGAGAAGGGTCCTGACTAAGAACTAGTCAGCCATTGCTGGAACGAAGATTAATAAGAAAACTACCTTGAACCAAGACTTTGTTAAGTCTTAGCCACTTGACAGTACATTTTTACTTGTGTTTGCCACCCTTTCTGCCTTCATCCTTGTACCTGAAGTCACTTAAAACCTCTCTCTTTTTACTTACATTGTTTTATTTTTAATCTAAACCAGGCCAGTGCTGGGACTGAGCTGAAGTGATTGTTAACTTCAGTTACAGTGACAAGCTGGGCATCTGTCTCTTTAAAGGAGCAGCACATTTAATAACTCCTCTGAGTGTCCCAGCAGAGGGCTGCACACTATCAGGTAGATGATCTGGGGAAAATCTGGAACTGGGCGAGTGTTGGGGTCATTTTGCTGGTAGAACCAAGGCTGGTGGAAGCCAAGATGAGGCTGTGGTGCTGGGGGCAGGCTGCTGTGATCAGAGCTATGGACCAGGGCTGCACAGCACAAAGGCACCCAGGGTTACAGGGCAGGCAGTGACACAGCCCCTTACTGGTCTGGATTGCACCCAAACTATCACAGACACTGCAGAAAAGGGTCACAAAAATGATTTGAGGGCTGGAGCAAATGGCTTCCAGCAGGAGACGTAAGGAGATCAGTCTGTTCAGTTTATCAAAAAGAAGAACAAGAAGTGACTTTCTGCCATGGATTCAAATGGGTCTGGTCTGTGCCCTGGCCTTCAGCCAGTCCCTTGGGAGTGACCCGTTTATTGTGCTGGACCCCAAGACCCACAGAATTCCACAGAGGCAAGTCCATGGCTTCAGTGACTCAGAAACTGGGCACCAGCGATCCTTGTCTTCCTCCATGGCTCCCTGCAGCAAGTGAAACCAAGCCAGACTCCTGCAGGAGACTTGTTCTAGCCCTTCAGGGCTCCGTGTTCTCAGTGAGTATCTGCAGTGACACCAGGCAGCCTTTTCCAAACAGAGTAACAACGTGTTAGTCACCTGGCCTGGAGAATCTGAAAATCCTTAGCTCAGCCGAGAGAAGCAAAGGTTAAGAGAGGGCTCAGCCTGGCCAGAACCTGGGTCCAGCTTGGCTCGCTCGCTCCGTGTCCCTTTTTTGTCTCTCAGTCCCAAGGGAGTTCCCGTGTCCCTGTGAGCCCAGTTCTTTAACACAGACACCCGCCACCTTCTCCCTTTGCTCTCTAGTGCCAGGCTATTGCTCCTCTTCCCTGCAGAGAGCGGGAGGGGGAATAAACTTGCTCTAGGAGTTGATGGTCAGTCATTGAGGCTTCCCCTTGTCTTTTCAAGATCCCCCACTGATAGGTGTTGATTCTAGCCCAGAGAGCCCTAGTGGCTCTACGTCTCGGACACCCAGCCTGATCTGCCACGGCCCAGCAAGAGGAGCAATTCTTTCCCCCAAAGCAGTAGCAATGTTACAGAGTCCTACTGATAGTTCATAAACATAGTTCAGTAAAGTTCCCCGTTTGTCACGTCTTCATGGAGAAAATACACGGTACTAACGGTCTCTTTGATAGAGCAGAGAAAGGCATAACAAGAACCAAGGGCTGGAAGTTAAAACTGGACAAATTCATGTGAGAGATAAGGCACAGAATTGTAATGGGGAGGGCGATTAATGACTGGAACAAACTACCAAGGGCACTGGTGAATTGTCCGTCTCTTGCTGTCTTCAGATAAAGACTTGGAGACTTTCTGGAAGATGCTTTAGTCAAACGCAAGTGATTGGGTTCAGCACAGCGGTAAATGGCCTGTATTTGGCCTGTGTCAGAGATCAGACTAGATGATCTAATGGTCCCCTCTGACCTTAGTCTGTGCACATTGGGCAGGGTGCTAATGTCAACATAACTGACCATAGACCGGGGCTATGAGACTCAGACAACCAATCAGAAATGTACACGACTCGTTAGTAAAATGAACATCAATGAGATTCAGGAAGGAACTGAAGAGCAGCGTGTGGTGGAAGCTGGTTAGGAGTCTGGTCCCGGTAAGCAGTGTTCTCCGGGGGCTGCAGTACGTGACTGGGATGTGGTACTGCTGGAGGCTGCTGTGCTGTTTGGGACACTGCGGCAGCATCCTCTCCAGGGAACCGTTCTGTCTGTGCAGCGCCTGCAGGAGCTGCTTCTGCATGTCCTTGTTCTTTTCAGCCATGGCTGAGTCAGGGCAATGCTCTCCTGGATCATGGCCAGGCTCTGGTCAGCTGTCTGTCTGTCTGTCTGTCTCTTTCTCCACAAGCAGGGCACCCTTCCAGTCCTCTCTGGTCTTGGATCTCTTCCGAGAGGCTGTCAGGGGTCTCCAAACATTTCCTCCTTTCTCCTGCAGTTCTGCCCTCTCAGATTAGCCAGGCATTAAGAAGCTCATCATGGGCCCATCCTTGAGGGTTGTCACACTTCAGATGCAGGAACTGGGGAGCTGAGGAAACTAACAAGTAGTTGCTGGTCTTAATTAGTCTCCATGGCAGCAGTGACCAAATACTTCCCCCACTGTTTTGAAAAGTCATCCTCTGGGTTCCTTCCGAACCTTGGGAGCGCGTAGCAATAGTAGGTCATTTTCCATCTTACTTCCCCTGTGCCTATGAAACCTGTTGCAAAGTTCCCTGTTTGATTCCTAGGGTGCTCTGAGCAGTGAGTGGCTGTCATGATGATGTGGGCAGCAGGGTCTGGCAGTGGGGGCTCTTGCTTTACATGCTGCATTGGTCTCCACTGAGCAGTTGGTGGGCAGGAGTTTGGGCAGTGGGATGTGTGGGTGAGGGCTGGGGGGAGGGGATTTTGCAGGGGCAGGTCAGTAATTACATCTGCACCTCGTTAAGTAGCCCTTACTTTGGATGTTGTTATGTTGATGCATGCGACCTGGAAGCAGAGAAGGGGCTTGTTCAGAAAGGCGAAGGGCAGCCCAGCACGCTAAGCTGTGAGGTTATTCACTAGAATGGTCCTCCCAGAGGAGCTGCTGGACTGTCTGGAAGGGCACCACAGTCTATAGTGGCATGAATGGCCCATGTGGATAAGGTCTAAAGTTCTTTGTCTCTGAGAGTGGTTTAAATGTTGCAGATCCCAGGGGACACAGAGACGTGGTGACTCTGATCAGAATCATCCCTAACATTGCACCGCTGCTGGGGGCAATGAGGGAGGATCACTCAGTCACATGTAAAATATCTGGGGTCTGTCACCGTGCCTCAGTGGGTCACAGCTGAGGATACCAGATTCAGGGAAAACTGCTGAGAAATGGGGCAGCCCCCTCTCCCCAGACTGGGGGTTATTCTTCCATAAAATACACTAAGACAGCAATAAAAGTAAATAAACTCTGCCTGATTACCCTGGTTAACAAGAAGTCAGAAAAGCAGTCTCCTTAATATCCCAGCCCTTGACTTTATGATGAGTGGTTATTTAGAACCAATTTCATCAAACAAAGAGTTCTTTCAATCCCAAGAGCTCAGCCACACAGCCAGGCCCAGATATAACTCAGCTCTTACCCAATAATCACACCGCTGCCAATATCTAAAGGTATGTCATAGGCTAAAGAAAGAAGAGAGTTAAAATGGTCAAAGAATCACATACAATCATTGCCAAGTTCATGGATCACGTTTGTAGCAATGGAGGAATAAACTGCTAATTTACAAAGTCTCCGGAAATTACCCAAACAGTTTGGGCATCACCAGTCCTTGTTCAGAGATTCTTTGTTAAAAATCCGGTCCAGAGAAATGAAGCAGGAAATGAAGACCAAATGCAGATGGTAAAGCTGCTGAATACACCTTCTCCTATGTGAGTGGATGCTTTTAGCCTTAGCTTGTGGAATTTTATAGTCACAAGATGGAGTCCAGGGTCACATGAGCAAGTCACATGACCTTGCATGCCTTGTTAAGTCATGGGAGCAGCCATTGTCCATATTCTGGATAACACCTCACAGGAAGGCCCATTGGGTGGGGACAGGCTTCTTCTATGGTCTATTTAATGTCCTTTAATGGGCCATTAACTTGCATAGTCCATTCCCAATGGGCTAGTTGGACTGTATGCAAACTAGCTTGTGGGTGTTACCCAGGAGCAAACACATTTGAAATACAGGTTTACAGTTAATATTCATAACTTTAGATACAAACATGACACGTGCATACAAACAGGATAATTCTATTTCATAGATTGTCATTTTTCCATTGATACCTTATATGACATACTTTGTATATGTTTTGTTCTAATTGTATAACAGTGGTAGCAACAATGTTATACATTGTTGTAGTTCGATCATACAACCTCACAGGGCCAGGGACTGATCCGCTCATAACAAGATCCCCAGAGAGCCCTCACCGGGGACAGGAGTGGCTGGGAGATGGAGCTGCTTTCCCCACAGCAATCAGTGGCCATTCCTACCACACTCAAGGGCCTTGCCTGCGTGGGCTTGTTTTCCTTAATACGTCTCTTTTTCATTTATGTATTCATTTGTGTTATGGTAGCGCCTAAATGTCCCAGAAAAGATGGGAGCCTTATCGTGCCCAGAACTGGACACCCCAATAGTCAGAGACCGTCCCTGCCCTGGAGAGTTTCTTACAGTCTTAACAGAGCAGACAGCCCCACAGGTGCCAGCCGTGGTGTGCGCATGGTGTGGAACGGCTGCCGGCAGCTCTGGGGTTTTAGCCACAACGACATCAAACCAGCTCCGAGGCCGATGGGTGAAATCCCTTCCCTGCCGGTGTGTGTTCGGCAGCAGTGAGGCTTGTTTCCCCCTCCCCACTGCCCGTGTCCCTGTCCCTGCGTCACACTCACTCGCCGTCTGGTTTGTTATTTCTCCTCTTCCCCAGGCCAAGCTGCGATGAGGGGGAAGGTTCCCTCATTCTCCCCCGGCTGCACAGTGAGCTCCGCTCTGCCCGGCTACCTCGCTCTCTGCCTCGCTCTGCAGGCTCACAGGCTGGCGTCAGGTAGGAGCTCCGGCCCCTCGCTGGGTTTGCTGCCCGTTGCTATTGCTGGTCATCACCGTCCCCCTCGCATCACGGCCTGGTCTGATAACCCGCCTCTGCTCCACCCGCCTGCTGTGGCTTTGCTCTTTACACAGCAACCTGCCACGTGGAGACACCACAGGGCACAGCTGGGTCCCCAGGAACCATGTTTGCTATCTATACACAACGTTGTCAGGCCTAGCTAAACACACACAGCTGCTCTGACTGGAGGCACCTAAGACATAGAACATGTTGAGCACCACTACAGGGCTCACAAACTATTTAAAGGGCCACTATCCAATTCCTATACACTGCACTGCCGCACCATTCAAGTCGCAGATCAGAGTCTTCAGCCACAAACAAATGATGAATCCCCCGACTTTTTTGGTTATGAAACAAAACCCCACAAGTCATTCATAATGCACTAGGCACATCTGATTAGACTGAAAGCTAGACCTCATCTCACAATGAGGATGTGAGGATATTGCTGGCTTCTTATTCTGTGCTGTATACCTCTCCACCTCTAGGACTGCCTCCACACCTACTTGGGCATTTTGGTTCCCTCCTGCTGTGGTTTCCAGTCTGCTAATTTAACCAGCTCTTTCTGTCATTCTCCATGCTGAGTCTCTGCCCAGAGGCCCCCCATTCTGTGCAGTTCCACAATGGCCGGTTCTCTGCCCCCTGCACTTTTCTATCTGCCTCCTTCTCCCTCTCCATTATCTGACCTCTGACTTCACCTGCGTAATGATGATGATCTATTTTCACATCGTTACACCTTGCAACTCCTACACCATCCTACACCCATCGGGGAGGCCCCTCGGTGTATCTGAGAACCCCCCGTGTATCAGAGATATATAGACATATCCAGGCCCCTATATATAGAAATCCACTATATCCCGAAAATCTCTCTATATAGACATATCCACTATATATCTGAAAATCCATCCTATACCCAGAGTGCCCCTGAGAGGTTTTGAGCCCTATTGAGAGATACTAGGGACAGTGTCTAACATTCACCTGTGAAGTCTGGGTGACAGACACTGCAGCCACATGTGGTATTTTGAGGACTATTGAATTAACATGAATGTTCAGTGGGTTTTTTGTACCCCCTTTATAATGAGTATCTAGATGTGCTATATGTAGCTGTGTGGGCTCGGGATTGTTATTTATGCCATGGAGGAGGGTTGCCTCATCTTCTCAAGGATCTACAAACTATGGAGGGTAATTACTTCTGGGACAGGTAATAGTTTTAGATAAGTACCACTCCTAGGGGAAATTGCTTAAACTAGTTCAGACCAGGTCCCAGAAGCCAAAGAAAACAAAGATTTTTGGTATAAACTCATAATTTAAACTGACCAGAAGCCTGGGATCTTTGGCTACAAACTGACAGGACCCATTAATCAAGAGGGCAAATCCTGAGAGAAGCGTCTGAAAGACTTTAAACCTTCCCAAAGAGTCTCATGTGCCAGATGAGAATCCTTTGGCATAAGTGTAACACGTTCAGACCTTTGATTGGTTTATGGTAACTTTTCTCTTGTCAGGCTTTTGTCCTTAAATGTTCTTTGCTGTTGAAGAGCTTTTTTGTTACTGATAACTGCTGGGGAGTTAACCCTGGCAGAGAAAGCAAAGCGCAGTGGTCAGGCCTGCTGGGAAAACCACAGTGAACTGCAAGGAGGCTGCACGCCTAAAACCCCAGTGTGGAGGGAGAGGGACGTGGGTCCCTGCCCAGAGAGAGGTGATGACTGGAGGCCTGAGGGGCCAATCCCTGAGCAGACCATGAAGGGTTCAGAAGTTCAGTTATCCCAAGCCAGTGACTCTCTGCACTCACAGACATGACTAGGCACAGCATGGATATGTTCACTTCTAACGCAGGGCGCTCTCTTACTGTGTGTCTTACAGCTGAATTAATTCCACCCGCAGCCCCTCGCCAATTTAATTTCCATTTTTCATGCTACATTTCACAGCATATTTTATAGTGACAGGACCTGATCATCCAATCACCGCCTCAGTAGGAGGGGAGGCTGTCCTGCCCTGCCACCTCTCCCCCAGGATGAATGCTCAGAGCATGGAGCTGAGATGGTTCCGATCCCAGTTCTCTTCATTCGTGCACCTGTACCATGATGGGCAGGATCTGTATGGAGACCAAATGCCGGAATATCGAAGAAGAACTGAGCTCTTGAAAGACGACATCACCAATGGGAGTGTTTCCCTGAGAATACATGACATCCGGCCCTCAGACGAGGGACAATATAAATGTTTTTTTCAGTCCGGTATCTCTTTTGAAGAAGCTTTATTGGAATTGAAGGTGGCAGGTCAGTAACTTGTTCTGATGCTTTGACCACTTAAATAGGATAATAAATGGAGTCAGGGAGTCACTCGATTTTTCTGCTCTGGTTAAGGTTGATTCTAGTTTACTGATTAACGATCAGATTTTCTAAGTGTTCTAAAATCCACACACTTACACAAATTGTCTTGAAAGTTGCTGTGATTTGTTGGAGTCTGGGGTAGGGACAGCAGCCCAAATCTGAGGTCTTTTGAGCAAGGGGTTAATGAGATCCGCAAACACTCCTAAAAAGTTAGATGTTATTAACATGTGGTTATTACAACCGCTTTTGTGCACACCTGGGGCCAAATAATACCGATTCTTCCCACACTGATGTCACCAGTTGGGACTGATCTCTACTCGTGTCTAGCACCCACAGGGTGCTGTAGATCAGAGCCTGGTCTAAGAGCAGGACAGTTGAAGAACTCCCTCCTAGGAGAAGTAAAGGCAGGAGTTCTGACAGCTGAAGGTGTTACCAGAGAGACTAGAAAGTGGACAGAGGTGCAGCTAGTTCTGTATCTGTGACATGAGGTTCAGGTCAGGTATAGCAAACAATTGATCTACACTCAAACACTGAGCCTACTCCACACAAACCACCCCTGACATGCAAAATGTTACTGCAGTCTACACAACTCAGCGCTGAAATGAGGCATGATTGATCCCTGAAGCTACACCTGCATGTCTCCGCATGTCACAGAGACAGCTCTGCCACTCTGCTCCAGTCAGTACAGTTACATTGAACACAGGGAATGTATCTGGAGGTGTTCAGATACATGCTGGAATCCAAATCTGTGGAGCACAACACTGAGAGCAGCACCTTCTCATAGTCCTACCTCGTGTCTCTTTATTCACCGACAAACATCTTAATTAACACACAGTTAAGGCTGCCCTGTGCGATCTCCTGCCCTTCCAAAATTCAGAGTTCAGCAAAACTCAAACCTCAGCAAATAGAGAGTGAAGGTATACATACACACACAACCTTAACTCTGCCCTCTTTGAGCAATGACCCTGTAGATTGACAGCACACGTACCCACCCTCTGCCTGTGCAGATAGTGCATGTCGCTCAGGGAATAGGGCCCATGATAACAGTAGCACAGAGTCAAACACCTTCTGTGTGCTAAGGGAAAACTTGTTCTGAGGTGAGATGAACAGGAGCTACTTATACCTGTTCTCCATTTAACACTGATCGTACCCACCAAAAACTGTCCCGCGCTTGTTCAATATTACAACTCAGTCACCCCTGTTAGCAGCCAATTCACCCTTACACACAGGATTCCATGTAACACAATATTTTCACATACCCATCATCAAACACACAGACAGCTCTCGAAGTCCCCCTCACTGCCGACAAACCCCACAGCAAGCAAACCCCTGTGCCCTTCTGCTGACACAGACTACACACCCACGTACGCCTCTTTCCTTCGATCAGACATGTTACGTGTCTGAATTTAATAACTCCAGATTGCCCAATAACTGGCTAACATGGAATTATTTAACCCAAGACTATTAAGCAGCAAGGCTACAATGCTGTACAGAATACAGAAAGAATAGATACATTACCACCCTTGGTGTAAGGTAAAGAGAGGGTCTCTCTGTCTCTCCCCTCTGTAACAATGACAGCACATTCAGATATATTTCGATCTGCCTTTTTTAGGGTCTGAGACAAAGAAACTCCTTTCTGGCTCGTGCAGGCTGGGCAGCCTCTTTCACCAGAGACACTGTCCCATAGCAGGTCTAAGGTTTAGACCTGGTTATCAGCAATTTCAGCTCTATTGATCCACAACCAAAGACTCTCAGATGAATCTTAGTCAGCTGTGTCATTACACAATGGAGAGTGGAAGGGTCAAATGGCATCTAGAACCCTTAGGCAGAACCCATGCCACCATGTAAAAACACCTGTTCCCACCCTTGGACTCTGGTTCAGCAATTACAAAGTTGGCAACCCTAAAAATGTCAATTTTCCACACTTCCTCCCGACCTTCTCATGAATCTGTCCTTTCACTTTATCTATCCAAGGCAGTAAAACTGCAGTTTGCAGTTCTTTTTTTACTGCCTTGGATAGATAAAGTGAAAGGACAGATTCATGTCTGTGTGAGTCAAGGCCCAGGTTTTCTGACTCTGCGGTGTCCTGATGGAGGCTAAGGGCACAGGATGGCTGCTAGCTGTGTCAAACCCAATTCTCTCGTAACATGGCCAGCCCGCTAATCCCATACAGGAGTGAGGTGTATTTTAATTATTCATTTTCTGGATTTCAGATGTGTAAATTTACAGCACATTCTGCTCCCAACCCCAGCCCCTTAATCCTAACTCACATGATTTCCCAAGAAGGGCAGGGTCCCTAGATCCCTGGACATACAGTGAGTAGAAAGAGGGTCTCAAACTCCAGCAGAGGGGAGGGCTTCCCCAGATCCCAGCACATGTAAAGGGAAAATTTGGGGCTGACAGGACTTCCTGCCTTTAAATACACAGCTTTTACTGCCACCCCTCAGATTGTCAAACAAATCCCTCCCATCTCACTTCCCAAGGCCCTAATCCCTCCCTTTTATCTGAGACATCCAATCCCTCTTCCTTGTTCCTTCTCCTACCACTCATTCCCTCCCCATAACATCCACATCCTTGCTGCAGACCCAAACCCAAACCCCTCTACCGGTACATTTCCATCCACTCTTCCACCCTGATCACCCCTCTCAGCAAGCATTCACGTGTACTTTATTTTCTTATCAAATATCATTTCAGCACTTTCTGAATTATCTGTCCTACACAGATTATGTGTCTCAAAAAAACAAAACAAAACCCACAAAACTAAAAAAACCCACCCACCTTGACAAAGTCTGATTGTTTTCCCAAATGCTCTTAGTTCTCAGATTTCTGCTGAGGATGGGTTTCAAATTTCAAAATTGCTAGAAGCTTTGAACTTTATGAAATGCTGGGTGTTTTTCAGGGTCTGTATCTTGAGAATTCCTTGCTCATATAACCCCAAATTTGCATCTCTATCCCAACTCTACACTCCTATGAGTCACAGCAAACGTCACAACAATCTGGGTATACCTGAAGATTTTAGAGCACTTAGAAGAATCATCTTTGAAACAGAGAAGTTTTTGCTATCTGAACTGAAACAGAGCTGGTGCTCCTAAAACACTGTATGGAATTAACCATCAGCAACTGCTTTGCTGTATCCCTGTATCTATTCCAGACCCTTGGCACAGGAGAATGCTGAAAGAGGGAAGATGGAGGGCAGGGTCTCCACACATCCATCTCCGGAATAGGAGGCTTAGTGAGGTGTGAAGTAGCCCGTTCATCTCAATGTGATGGACACAGTTGAATGAGAACAGCCCATGGAGATGATACAGCCTGAAACAATAGCTGAGATGGGTGAACTGCTCCATTCATGGCAGAGGGTGTTCCCTTCCCCCTCCCCAGTGCTAGAGATCCAGGGATATTCTCAGCTCCTCACCCAGTAGGGAAGAGCTTTTGCAGATCCTGTCATGGAGGGGGGAGGGAAAGGGGAGGGAGAAGGATTCAGACTCCCCTAGAGGAACAAAAATCCCCAGTTCCCAGCTCAGATGATGGGAGTAGGAAGAGGAGCTCAAACACCCACAGAAGGGCAAGTTCTGAACCCAGCCCTGGTGAGTGTCTGTATATGTGTCAGGGGGAACAGCCCCATAGATAGGCAGTGGTGCCCAGATCCCAGCACACACATTGGAGAGCAGCTCAGACACACCAGGAGGCCAAGGTTGCAAATTTGGCTCATGTGCGGAGCAGGGAGGGGGCAGAAAGGTAATCCCAAGACCTGGTACACATGGGAAGGGAGAATATGAGGCTGACAGGAGCCTCTTCCTATTTTCCAAAGCCCTGAAAGTCTCACACCTTCCGGGAGAGCCTTCGGCTGAGGCCTTTGCTCTTTATTCACTGAACAGGGAATGCTCCAAATACCCCGTCCCTTCTCCACTCTCCATGGTGGCAAGTTTCACCTCTCTAGCATCATCTGTGTGAAATTTTCAAACAGCCTAAGGCCTTCTCTGAGCATTCCCCCTGGCAACACAATAACAAAATCAGTTTGAATTCACCCTTTGGGCAAATTGCAAGTCTCTAATTTCAGATTAAGATCATTTTATTTCAATTTAGCTCATCAGTGCCCCCCCGTCCTCCTGCCCCCCAAGTGTGTTCTGGTGTGGGAGGTGTTCCCTTAGCCCTGCATGTCCTTGTGTTCAAATGTTTGTGTTTCTGTTTTGCTGAGAGTGTTTCCCGGCTCTCAGAGCTGACAGTTTTCTGCTACCAACTTCTGCACTCTGGAAGGATACGAGGCTCTGCCAAGCAACCTCAACTCCCCTGTAACAAGGTGTTTTTGTTAGTGAATTAATTTAAGGCTTGTCTACATATACATCTGCACTGGTTTCCAGAAACTAGTGCAAACCCCTGTGTGGACACTCTTAAATACATTTGGAAATGGCTTATATCTATTTAGCTTGAGTCGGTTCCCTCTTGAGTTAAGAGTGTCCACACAGGAGTTTCTACTGGTTTAACTAAACTGGAGCAAGTTGGCGCTAATTCTACTGTATATTAAATAGGAATGTGGCCAGATTAATTGAGCAACCACAGTCGTGGACTCACATTTTATTATTACTTTATTAAGAATATTTTTAAGTCATAATTTGTCTTATTACTGGTACTGCAATATCATCACAAGTTCATTTATTTCTTCTGTAGGTCTGGGCTCTGCTCCTGCCATCTCTATGGAGGGACATCAGGACAGAGGGATCCGGGTTGTGTGTCGATCATCTGGATGGTTCCCAAAGCCCGAGGTGCTGTGGAGAGATCTCCAAGGGCAGCTCTTACCATCAGTCTCTGTAAATATATCCCAAGAGGCCAATGGCCTGTTTCAAACAGAGGCTGCCATTGTTCTAACAGAGGAGTCCAACCAGAAAGTGTCCTGCTGTGTCAGGAACCCCCGACTCAACCAGGAGAGGGAGTCAGCGATTTCCATAGCAGGTCAGTGCCTGTCCAAGCCGCACGTGGATAGACTGAGATGGTGCAAACATTGGTGGATAGTATTTATTGGCCTGAACTGTCCAGATACTGAGTGTTTCTTGTAAAGTCCTTTGCAACTTCAGTTCTCTTTGACTCCAGTAAGAGCTGAGGGTGTTTGCAGGATGGGATGGTGCTGGTCAGATTTTGCAGGATGGGATGGTGCTGCTCAGCACCCAGCAATCCTCATTCTTGTCAGTGGGGGTGGGGGAAGGAATTCTCCTGTGTTCTTGTGATGTATTGAGAGGACTGTGCAGGAATTGCTATTAGCCTCCTGCTCACCATGGGACCCAGCCTTCTCCATGGCCTCACCCCTGCTCCTCTTCCCCCAAGTCTCTGCTACCTGGCCATGATGGAAGCTGGATCCAGGCCATGGTAAGAGCTGCCCAGGGACCCGGGCCATTGTGGTGAGCCCTGGACCCTTCACGTGCCATGGTCGGGGGATGGGGGACCTGAGAGCAGCCCCGAGACTGTGTCCCCCCCTCTGGCATGCGCCTCCCAGGGCAGGTGGAGGGTCTGGGGCTCCTCACAGCATCCCAGGTGCCCTGGACAGATCTCCCCATGGCCTGGGTCCAGCTTCCAGCCTGGCCAGGGGGTGACTCGGTCTCGGAGGGAAGAGGAGGAGCCGGGGCAGGGCCATAGAGAGGTGCCAGGCCCCATGGTGAGGGGGGCTAAGAGCAATTCCAACACAGTCCTCTCAATACACCACAAGAATCCCTTGTCCCTTCCCCCAACATGCACCTCCCATGAATTATTCATGTTCAGTAAGAGGATTAAAGCCTGGACATTCATTGGCTTAATAATAAAGCACAAAGGAGCCACATCTCAGTGTGTATTTCCCCTTTTTACAGTGTCACCATAATCACAGCATCCTGCTTTCATTCTGCACGTGTTTGCTCCCAAGGCAATGACCTTTTTTCTCTTTCTCTTGCAGAGCTGTTTTTCCCAAGAGTCAGTCCTTGGATGGTGGCTCTGGGGTGATCCTGGCTCTCCTGGCTGTTCTCATTGCCCTGGCCAGTTACTGCTTCTGGAGGCAACACAGAGCGAAAGGTGAAGTAACAAGAGCGGGAGTTTGATGTGTAAGAGAGAGAAGTAGTAAGATTTAAAAACAAAAGCAAAGATACAGGGATTAAGGGCTTTGATTCAACGTCTGGAAAAGTTTCAGGCAACAGGAGCTGGGCTGAGGTTGAAGGAGGAACTGAATACATTATAACTTCATGTCTGAAATGTGAAGTGTCAAGTGCACTCACCCCTTCAAATCTCATGAAGGGATTCCCAGTCGAATGTGATTCTGAACTATTCTATGGGGATCAGCATTGCTCAGGGTGAAACATCCATGTCAGGCTCAGTGAGCTGCACTTGAATCCCTGACATACATAACTTGGCTGTTTGAAGGAAAAACAGCGTGCAATGTAGGAGGCATGGGGGTTTCTTAGGGCCCAGTTCTGCCCCTCAGTTTGTGCATGCACACACACCCCTCCCCGCCCAGCAAGGTGAGTAGGAACTGCAGATGGGCAAAATCATGAAAATGGAAAGGTTAGCAGTGACCTTGTCTACACTGAGGCTACGTCTACATTACAAAATTATGTTGAACTAAGTTATAGCAGCATTCAGCTGTCACTGTTATTACGTCCCTTTTGTGTATGCACAATACAGATCGTGTGTCGGCAGTGCACGTCCTCAGCAGTAGCGCTGGTATCGATGCGGCGTGCAGTGCTCTGTGAATAGTTCTTCCACTGTGCAACTGACCGCCAGCCAGTGCAGGGTGTTTTGGGAAGCTTTTGCAATGCCTGAGGGGATGAAATGAGTCACTCGGTGGTGACTAAGAGCAGGGGGTTCAGCTGCCCATACAGCAGCGTTCTCCATCCCATGATTGCATCTGCACCCCGTGATCTTTTGTGCCTCTTTCAAAATCCCCACAAACCTGCACGTCCCTCCTCACTGCCTGCCATCTCTGACAGATGCATGGAGCCTGCACAGCTCCGCACTATTGTCATGAGCATTGCAAGCACGGGGCACCTGATCCTGCAGTGTTTGCAGAGCTGCAAGGGGAGTCACAGGGAACATGATAATTCCTCAGAGGCTAGATTGCTGTGGGACATAGAAACAGTTCAAGGATGTTGGTGGCATTCACAGAGTAGCTGCAGATGGTGGAGCACTGGTTCTGGGCCCAAGAAACTAGCATTGACTGGTAGAATTGCATTGTCCTACAGGTGTGGGATGATGAGCAGTGACTGCAGAACTTTTGGATGCACAAGGCCACATTCCTGGAACTGCACGCTGAACTCGCTGTAGCCCTCCAGTGCAGGGACACCAAAATGAGAGTGCTGACAATTGAGAAGCGAGTGGGGATTGCACTGTGGAAACTTGCAATGCCAGATTGCTACTGGTCAGTCAGGAAGTGGAGTCAGAAAATCCACCGCAGATGCTGTTGTTGTGGAAGTATGCAGGGTCATTCATCACCTCCTGCACTGCAGGGCTGTGACTGTAGGCAATGTGCAGGACATACTGAATAGATTTGTAGCAATGTGGTTCCCAAACTGTGGGGTGGCAATAGATGGCATGCATATCCCTATTTTAGCATCAGTCCACCTTGCCACAGAATACATCAACAGAAAGGGCGACTTTTATATGATGATGCAAGTGCTGGTGGATCACCACTGCTGTATCAATCAATAATTCATCTTTAGGAGCTTGCAAGACGCTTTATCAACATCACTGTGGGCTGATCAGGAAATGTGCATGACACGTGCATCTTTAAGAACATAGGATTGTTCAGAAAGCTTCAATCAGGGATTTTCTTTCCCGACCAGTGGGTTACCATTGGGAATGTTGAAATGCCAATAGTGATCCTGGGAGACATTTCCTATCCCTCCATTCCATGACTCCTGAAGTCTTACACCAGCCACCTTAACAGCACCAAGGCATGCTTCAACTACAGGCTCAGAGGGTGCAGGATGACAGTTGAATGTGCCTTTGGTTGCATGAAGGGTCCTGGTGCTGTCTACTTACGAGATTGGACCTTAGTGAAAAAATAGCCCAATGGTTATAGCTACCTGCTGTGTTTTGCATAACATCTGTGAAACAAAGAGGAGAAAGTTTCTGCCAACGTGGAGAGTGGAGGTGGAGCAGCTCTCTGCTGAATTTTAACAGTCTGATACAAAGGCTGTAGGAAGAAATCAGCGCGGAGCTATATGGCTCAGGGAAGCTTTGAAAGACCATTTTAACAGAGAGCCAGAGTAGCATGTGTTGCTGTATTGTGGTCTACCTGGTCATGCTCTTTTGTAGCCTGGTGTGAATCTTATAGTGAGTGCTGTGTGTGTAGGAATATAACATTGCCATGTGGAATGTTGAGGGGCGGTGTAGGGATGTCCCAACAGTGAGTTGTCTATGGGAGGCAGAGAGAGCCAAGGTAAGCATGGGATTCTTTGACCTACAGGTCTATCAGAGTCTACAGAATCTCAGGATATGTCTAGACAGCCGCTGCAGTGGGCATCGATGCAGCGGCATCAATTGAGTGGGTCTGTGTAGACCCGCTCAGTCGATTAGAGAGCACTTTCTGGTTGACTCAATTAGTCCACCTCCTGGAAAGGCGAAAGGCAGCGTTGACGGGAGGGCATCTTCCGTCAATGCAGCGCCATGAAGACGCCGCGGTACATCAACATAATTACATCGATGGGAGATACACAAGCTACATTACAGAGCTAGCATATGTCCCATTGACCGGCGCCGCCAGTGTAGCCTAGCCCTTGGTCTGCTTCCTGAGAAGCCCATTATGTCCAGGCGCAGCTCCCTCACCTTTTCCTGCTCGGACACCCAGGCCTTTCTCCTCTCCAGTCTTTCCTTCTCCATTCTTTCTGCAAGGGTGATCCTCCAGGCCCTGGTCTCATTCTCTGACGCAGCACAGGATTTCAGCTTCTGCTGAGACATGTTGTCCTGAGTCCTCTTCTTTCTTCTCCTTATCTGGCTTAGACGTTCCATTGGTGTGGAGGGGGAGATCCTCAAGGCCACAATAGCAGCAGCTGCAGATACTATACACCAAGGTACCATGGTCAGTGTATTCAAGTCAGAAATCAAAACGTAGGAAACTGAACTCCCTCCCCTTCATCCTCACAAGTTGTAAGCACGACATTCTCACGTTTCCTTGGGACACTTTCCCTGATGTAGCCAGGCGCCAGTCACAGCACCCGCCATGGTGAGAATGGCCCTCCAGGAGAGGGGTTGTGGAAATGAGGGGAAGGATAGCTTACAGGACTGAGTATTTACGTGTAGGGCAATGGAACTGAACACTGGCAATGTTTGCCACAGGCAGTGGTGATTTTAGCCGATATCTCACTCCTGAGGGTAACAGAGGGAGAGAGTACAGCTGCTGATATCCCAGTGCTGCCTGTGCCCATATATTGCTAGCCTGTGTATTGCAATGGTGCCTGCTTAAGTGATCTTGAGTGACATGGGAAAGTGTCCTACCACAGCAGAAGATATAAGGCAGCACCCCCGTCTCCCCTCCCCCTCCCCCAGAAACCTTCGGCAGAGGATTGCAGAGTACCTCTAGGAAAGTTTCATTGAGATCTTTACGGAGGATTCATGGGACATCTCAGTGCACATAAATAAACTGTTCTGTGTGTCCCCCACGCCCTCACCTAACTCCAGAGGGAATGAAAAGCTGACAGCAAGTCTACCTCTCTTCATTGTTTCAGTACCTCTTCTTATACAAGTAACAAAGAGTAAATGAACAAATGTGTCCTGCTCTTGCGGGTTCCGTCCCTGCAATTTCAAAGCAAACTGAACACTTGCCAGAGTTTCCTTCCCCTGCATCAGGCTTGCCCATGCTTGACTGTCAGGACTGTCAGGACTGGCTGGAATCAGGTCCTAGAAACAGGTCCTGGCTCACTGCACAGCTGGATCCCCTGGTCACTTACCCCCTGTACTCCTCTTCCTTCTCTATCTCTTCTTCCTCACTGTTCTCAGAAGGGGTTTGTGTGACTTGGGCTCCTCTGAAGTATCCAGGGGGCTCTTAGCGATGGACGTGGGGTTTCATCCGAGAATGACATGTTTGTAAAAGCAACAGGGCTGCCACTCCACAAGACAGCGATTGTTAGCCTCTCTTGCCTTCTGGTATGTCTGTTGTCACTCCTTGGCTTTCACGTGGCACTGCTGCTGATCCCTCTCATAGCCCTTCTCCTCCACGCTCTGAGAATCTGCTCCTAGATGTCAACATTTCTACTGCTGGATCAGAGCTGTGCCTACACAGCCTCTTCTCCCCACAGACCCAGGAGAGCCAACACCTCTGTGTACTCCAGGCTAACCAACGTGGTCAGCTGGGCAGTTGCTCACAACAGAGAGCTGCTAGGAGAGCTCTCCAAGCCAGGTGCCCAGAAAAAGGAATTTCAAAAATTCCTGAGGCTTTAAAGGGGAGTAGCAGCTTCCTGCCCACCTGGCCCCTAGGCAGCAGTGGAGCTCACAATAGTGACCAGCGTAGTCACTGTGTGGCATGGTGGAACAGCTCCAGGAGGCCAGTAACAGTCAATGTAAGTAACACGGTGTCTGCACTGACACTGCGTCACCCTAACTACATTGACCTTGACTCTACGCTGCTCAGGGAGGAAGTGTGATTAGGTTCGCGTAGCAGGGCAGTTACAGTGGCGGGAGTGTAATTTAAGTGTAGATGCAACCACAGCTAGGTCAACGTAAGCTGCCTTGTGTCGACCTAACTATGTAGTGCAGACCAGGCATAAGGGCAGGTCTACACTTAAAATGCTGCATCGGTGCAGCTGCTTAAGTAAACAGAGCTTTCCCATTGGCTTAGGCCTTGTCTACACTAGAAGGTGTTGTCAACGCAAGTTACAGTGATGATCAAAAGCGCTATAATTACAACCCTGTGCTGTCCACACAGCACTCGTGTCGCTGAAGCGCATCCACACTTGGTGTTCTAGCATTGACAGTGAGAGCAGTGCACTGTGGGCAGCCGTCCCACTGTGCAACTCGCCACCTTGTGTGGCTAGAAGTTGTGGGAAGGCAGAAAGGATCACAGTGCATCCTGGGTGCCAGCTCAACGTCCCATCATGCAGTGATTTCCATCCCGTCGTTCTGTGGGTTTCTGACTGAGTTTCATGGAATTTGTCAATGGCCGCTGTTTTCTGTGCACTTGCCATCTCTATCTGAAAGGATGGATCCTGCCCTGCTTTCCACTGTTTCTGTCAGTGTTCTGAACACATCACAGCTGGTCAGGTGCTCACAGTTGGAACAGGAATCCAAGGCGCCTGACCTGGTGTGTGCCATACAAAAAACACTGAATTCACGGAGCATCTGCACACGGTGAACCACCGCTTTTGGGTGTGTGAAACAAGCACTGAGGGGTGGAATCACATTGTTATGTGGGTCTGGGATGACAAGCAGTGGCTGCAGACTTTCAAATGAGCAAACTCACCTTTATGGAACTCTATGCAGAGCTCACCCATCCCCTGTGGCACAAGGACTCCAGAATGAGAGCTGTCTTCTCAGTGGAGAAGCATGTGGTGCTCACCATGTGGAAGCTGGCAACTTCAGACTGCAACCAGTTGGTCACTGATCAGTTTGGAGTCTGGAAGTCCACCTTTGAAGCTGTGTTATCACACGCGTGCTGGGCCATTAATTGCATTTTGCTGCGAAGGACTGTGAGTCTTGGAACTGTGTGTGAAATAGTGGAAGATTTCATAGAGATGGGGTCCCTAACTGTGACAGAGAGATAGATGTCACGCATACCCCAATTTTGGCCCTGGACCATCTTGCAATGGAGTACATCAATAGAAAGGGATATTTGTCTATAGTATTGTAGGTGTTTGTGGATCACTGTGGGTGTTTCACTGACATCATCATGGGTTGGTCAAGGAATGTGCATGACATATGCATCTTCGGGAACACTGGCCTGTACAGAAAGCTGCAAGCAGGAATTTCCTTTCCAGACCAAAAGATTCCAATGGGGGATGATGAAATGCCCATAATGATCCTGGGAGTCCCAGCCTACCCCTTACTGCCATGGCTCATGAAATCTTATACGGACAGCCTGGATAACATCAAGGAGCGCTTCAATAACAAGTTGAGCAGGGGCCGAATGATCTTTGATTGTGCATTTGGCAGATTGAAAGTTCAATGGTAATGCCTTTATGGCAGGTTAGACCTAAATGAGGAAAATATTCCCATGGTTATAGCTGCTTTCTGTGTGCTCCATAATATTTGTGAAGCAAAGGGTGAAAGGTTTCCACCTGGATGTAGCACAACGGGGGGGCCATTCGAATCAGGGAGGTCTTGAGGAGCCATTTTGATAATGAGCAACAATAAAGTGCTTTTGCAAATAGTACTGTGCCATTCTCTGCCTGCTGTCCAGCGTGCACTGTTTGGTAGGAACGTGTGGGTGGAGTTTGGGGAAGGCATGGAAAGCAGTGTATTGGCTGAAAGGGAGGGCGAGCACACAGAATTCATTCTGCAGCATTATTAAATTCTTTAGTAGCTCTGTTTGCTCCTCCATTGCTTTTATCATGCACTCGTGACCTGCTATTGCTCACTCCTGGTTTTCCCTCCTCTCCTACCTACCCATTTTCTTATTTTTGGACAAAGGGTGTTTCCATGCTCTTTTTTCTTTTTTTTCCACCTGAGAGAACTGTAGGAGTTCTTGGAATATCTCCTCTTTGCTTCGCCGTGGTTGTTTTCTTACCAGCTGCTGGTGCTTAGCTGGTGTGAAGAGGTGTCTGCCCAAGGGCACATCTGTAGAAGTACAATTAACAATGAGCAGAAGCATAATTGTGAGTGCAATAACTGCATTGATTCATTACAATAAACACCTCTTTCTCACTATCCCCTGGCAAGCGCACAGCTAGACGATCAGCCAGGGCATGGTGAGCTGTGCCCGGGAGGAGGGGGCGCTCAAGCTGGGGAAAAGGTTCTGTGTGATTGTTTTGTGTATTGATTAAGACAGATAGGGACAAAATTTGAAATTGTGCCAGGGCCCATAGAAGCCAATATTTCACTCCTGAGAGTAAGCAGGATGCTAGGGTGCATCTCCTCCGTACAAGCAGCTTCAAACTGGGTCCCTATGCTGCTCACCTGTGTGCCACTTTGATCTCTACACAAGTGATTGCTGATTGGCATGGGAAAGTTTCCTACAATGGGGGAAGAAACAAAGTAGCTCTATCGAGGAGTCTCGGGCACAGAATTGGTGAGTACCTCCTGGAAAGTTTCCTACAGATCTCTCTGGAGAATTCCTGTGAAATCTCCGTGTGCATAACACATTTTCTGTTGCACTGCCTAGCCAAATAGGGGAATGGGAAGCACATGCAAACAGAACTGCTGTTGTGCATTTCTATCTCTTCAGCTAGCTGTATAATGTAACAAAGCAAAGGACAGCTGTTCCTCATGTAACTGAGCAGCATCAACTCAAACAAATCAGTTTCCAGAAAATCCCTCACCTGCATCCTGCACACCAGAGTTGGAGAGTTGGGAATGGCACATAGTCTCCCAGGTTGAGAAGAAGTCCTGGCTCCCCATGTCACCAAACAACCCAGTCCCCATCTCTGCATTGTCCTCCAACTTGACCTCCTCATCTATGACTTCTTCACTGGGGTTAAGCCCGGTGTCCACTGTCTCCTGGCCTGCGGAGGTATCCATGGGTCTCTCAGTGGTGGAGGTGGGGTTGCTGCCAAGAATGTCTTACAGCTCCTTATCGAAGTAGCAGATCTTTGGCTCTGCACCAGAGCGACGTTTTGACTCTCTAGCCTTTTGGTACCCCTGCCGCAGGTCCCTGATTTTCACATGGCACTGCAGCATGTCCTGTTCATAGACCTTCTCCGCCGTTAAACAAGAAATGTAGCTATATGCAAGGAAGTTCCTTTGGCTGGAGCAGAGCTGGGACTGCACAGCCTCCTCTCCCCAGATGCTGATCAGATCCAGAAGTGTTGGTGTTCTCCAAGCAGGAGAGCATTTGGTGTGTGGAGCCGCCCTGGTCAGCTGGGAAGATGAGATGTGAGCTCTGCCCGCTGACCAAGCAGGAAGTGGAATTTCAAAAATTCCCAGCACTTTAAAGGGGGAGGGGCAGATGGCTGCAGGGCAGCAGAGTTCAAACTGATGGCCAGAGCGGTCAGGATGGGCATTGTGGGACACTTCCTGGGGGCTATTTACTGTGACATAACCAAGTGTGGTGTGTACACTGACGCTTTGTCACTAAAAGCTTGGCACAAAAAACACCTCTTGTCGAGGTGATTTTATTTTGTCTCAAAATCAGGGGAGTTGGATTGGCGGGAGTGGGAGGGATGGATTGCAGCATGTACACCACCACTGTTTTGGTGCAAAAAGCTGACTTTGGTTGACAAAAATCTGTAGTGTGGACCAGGCCTTCATTAATCCACCCTGAGAGGCAGTAGCTATGTCAATGGGAGAAGCTCTCTCGTCAATATAGCGCTGTCCTCACAAGGGGTTAGGTCAGTGTAACTATTGCGTAGTCTGTAGTGTAGACAAAACCACAGATTTGTTCATCCTGAGGCTTGGCCTACACTACACACTTATGTCACTACAACTACGGCATTCGGCAGTGTGGTAAATCCACACCTCTGAATGACAGTTGTATCAATCTATCCCCCAGCATAGACAGTGCAATGTTGACAGGAGAATTCCTCCCACCAGTGTAGATAGCATCTTCACTAAGTGCTGCAGCAGCAGTGCAGCTGCACTGTAAGTGAAGACAAGCCTGAGATCCTGCTGCAGGAATAGAGCAATAAGCTCTATTGTAGTATAAATGCTGCATTGTAGGCCTTGTTTACACTAGCACTTGTGCCGGCAAAACTTTTGTCACTCAGAGGTGTGGAAAAAACACCCCTCGAGCGATGTAAGTTTTTGCCAGGATAAGCATTAGTTTGGACAGGGCTATGTCTCCAGGAGACGCTCGGTTTTATTACAGTGGTGGGAGAGCTCTCTCCCATCAACATAATGCAGCTGCACAAGTGCTTATGCCAGCAAAACTTATGTCACTTGAAGGGGTGTTTTTTCATACCCCTGAGCAACTAAAGTTTTGCTGGCATAAGTGCTTATTTAGATAAGGCCGTAGTTTCTTTCTCTGGTCATGAAGGGCATAAATTTGCCTTCAGTGATGTATACATTTACAGGGAAGCTGGGATTGTCAAAACTTCCTAGGGGATCTGAATAGTCAATTTTTGTTTAAGTAAATGGGCGCTGAGAGCGTAAATCCCCAAGGCACCTTGGAAGGTCCCACTTAGAAGGTTCTCTCACCTGAAGTGTTGTGTTCTTTATATAGAAATTTGCAAGTATTGGAGAAATTGGAAAGGGGAAATGTCTGTTAAAATGATTTTCCAGTGAGGCCAGAACCAGGTAAATCAGAGAAGCAGAAAGGAGCCGAGCTTTTCACTTGTGAAAGTTGAAACTAGATGTTGTACCTTTAGACTGTCACCTACAAACTTCTTTCAGCTTCAGGCTTGGACTGGTTTAATTTGTGGTTTTAACAGATAGAGTACATGGGTTGAATCCATGTTTATGTGACAGGGATTAACTCATTCTGAGTCACATGTAAAATTTGTCTATGTGCCCTACATTGGGCTCATTTCCAAACACTAACAAATCAGAACAATTAACTGTCACTGTCTTGTTTCAAGGGCCTTGTAGAAAATTCTCTGCCCCAGCTGCATGGCTGTGCGGTCTGGCTAGGAGTGCCGTAATAAAACAAACAGTCAAGGTTTGCACGGCTGCCCTGAGATGCTGCTTGCACTGGGGCACAAGATGATCTAGCTCAGGCTGTGCTCAGAAGTGACTGTCAGACATTTCCTGCAGTGTTTGTATCCCAGGGCTGACACACCCAGTGGATGAGTTCCCAGTGGAAAAAAGCTGATTTTAGAGATGATGCCTGTAGGGTCCATCCACATCCCCCTTCCTGGCTCATACTGACCTTAGCACCCAGCTAAAGAAAGGCATCTCCACCAAGTTCTTAGCTGGGCACCCCATCTACCCAGGACCTAGGGGGAGCTGTTCCCACACATCACTAGGACCAAGTGACAGGCACAAGACACACAGCCAGGAGTCAGTCTAGGACTGAGTCAAGCAGACCCTGTCCCTTATCCAGCCCAGCTCAATGCCCCATTCCCATTGCTCACTTCCCTCCCCCATCCCCACAGTCAAGAGCTGGGGCCATTCAGGGTTGGGAACAGAGGGGAGCAAACAGTGAAATGGATAAACAGAGACCTTCCCTCCCGCCTCCCAAAACAGCCAGACCTGACAGGAGTGTGCTGGGTGCAGGCAGCAGGCATGGCTCCTGCGCGAGGCACTTAGAGCAGCCCCTAGAGGTGATAGCCAGTGGAGCCCAGGCACTAAGCCCAGGTGACAGCCAGTGGGGTCTGGGAGATGCTAGGTGCAGGGATGTTAAGACAGAACTGTCTGTGTGTCCTACTTGTCAGTTTCACTTTCATAATTACAGCACAATTATATGAAAAGCAGGAACTGTGCCATAAACATGACAGGGTGAAATCTCACCTCTTGCCTATTCTTCTTGTAGAGACTCTACGATCAGAACTGGAGAGCGAGAAAGGTCAGTATTTGGGCCAGTTACATTAGCTGACAGTAAAGTTATCCCCATAAATACAACAGGGTGAAATCTCACCATTATTAATTAACCATTGGAACAATTTTCCTAGGATCATGGTGAATTCTCCAGCACGGGTAGCTATGAAATCATGATCGGATGTTTTTCTAAAAGATCTTCTCTAGGAATTATTGTGGGGGAGTTCTCTGGTCTCTGTTATGCAGGAGGTCAGGCTAGATGATAACAATGGTCCCTTCTGGCCTTGGAATCTATGAATCACCTTTACCTTTTTATCCCCCTAGAGACTCTGCGATCTGAGATGAAGAAACAGAAAGGTCAGTGTCTGGGGCCCCTGGGATGGGTTGAAGATTTCATGTAATGTCAGTCGACTTAGCACAGTTGAGCCAACTTAAATCAATTCAAAGCCACATTTAATGCCAATGTAGTCACAGTTTAACACCTTGAACTCAATTATTGCAGGTGGAGTTTTAATGAGTGACATTGAACATCTCCATTTTGGCACCAGAGTTCAAGCAATGAGCTCAGGGGCTGCTTGCCCTGCCACAGATGGGTTCTGAAGGGGAAGGGCCCATTTGTCCTAATAAAACCCATGGAAATAACAGAAATGGTTCCGTGAGTAATAGCAACCCACTGGGGACCTGAATAAAAACCAAAACCACACCTCTTGCAGCAAGTCTCAGAGCCTGGGTTAACTGACTTGGGCTCACACTGCAGCACTAAATAATAGCAGTGTAGACAGTCCCATTCAAGTTGGTGTCCAGGCTCTGAGACCCTCCCCCCTCGCCAGGTTCAGATCCCAGGTGCCAGCCTGAGTGGGAGTATCTATACCCCTATTTTTAGCCCTGTATTGTGAGCCCTGTAAGCCAGAGTCAGTTAACCCAGGTTCTGAGACCCATGGCCGCGGGGTTTTTTGCAGTGTAGATCAACCCTGAGAGACTTACCAGGAATCCTCACCAGGAATTGCCCTGTGTTCTGGCCCTTCCATGCCCATGTAACATGTGAAGGGGCAGGATTTCACCCTCAGTGACCATGGAAACCCACAACCTCAGCTCCACCCTGCTTTGACTCCATGCAAAAACGACACAGGTCTGATCAGGGCAGGACAGTGTGTGTGGTTTTATATTAAATTAAATGGAGTTTTAAAGGCACACAATGTTTTTTCAGTCGTCCCCTTGTGATGTTACTACAGGGCAGAGCTAAGGTTGTTTAGGTGCCTTAGCTGCAATATAGACTACAGCATGTTTGTATTTCTTTTAAATTTAACCTTAATTCTGCATTTCCTGGGTTTATAACACTTGGTTTGAGGATAATTACAAGATCCCTTTAATGTGTTTTACCCTTAAGTTATTGGTATGTCCTCTCAACCTTAACTTGAAATTAAGGGGAATCATATTGTTCAATATGGCCCAGATTCACAAAGAGATTTAGGCACCTTAATTCCAGATTTAGGCCTCTCAATCCCAATGTTAGACACCGTGATCCACAAAACCCTACTTGGCTGATGCCTGTAGGCGCCTAAACACACTCATGCATCAATCTCTGCTGTAAAAGTTCTCTCAGTGTCCAAGCTCCTGCCTCCGGGCATGAGCATAGCTGCCTTGCTCTAGACTCTGGGCACCTATCTCCCACCTGATCGACCCGTGAACTGGGAGAAGATGGGTGGAGGAGCATCTCTCTCTCCCGTGGGACTGATCTAATAGATGTGCTTACAGGCCACCCAGTGCCACACAGAACCAAGTTGGGAGAGGAGGCAAATCTCCCTTATAACTTTTAGCCCAGGGGTTAAGGTACCCACCCAGGATGTGGGAGACCCTGATTCAAGTCCCACCCCTTTCTGCCAAATGAGGAGAAAACATTTGAACAGGGATCTCCCAGCTCGATGCTCTAACCACTGGGTTATGGGACATTCTGGTGTGGGGCTCCCTCACTTTCTTTCATATCAGTTGTTAAACTGTGTGACCATTGGGCTCTAAGGCAGCCTTGCTGAGATAGCTTAGACAGGGCAAAACTGCAGAGAATAGGGCAGGCAAAGCCCTAAATATTGGTGGTTTTTCTTCCATGAGATATTCCAAGCAAGCAACAAACAGCTTCTGGTCACCTCACTGGTTGTTCAGAAGACAAAAATACAGTTTCTTTAAAGCCATCCAACTCTCTGGCTAGCACCCAGATAGCCAAGTCAAATACGATAGGGATTACTGAAAACCTTTGTCCATCATATGTAAAAACATTCTACTCATCCCAAAGGACTGGACACATTACCCACCAGGTGAATGAATAGTTCAGATCTTACCCAAATACATGCTCAAAGCCAATACTTGTTAACTAAGCTAATATTTATTTAGTTAGAAAAAAGAGAATATTGGTTAAAAGATCATTGTACAGACAGATGAGAATAAAATTCAAAGGTCAGTTTCAAAGTAGAGATGATAACTGAGTTGCAAAATTCTTAATTTGCAAAAAGTCTCTGGAAATTACCCAAACAGCTTGGGGGTCATCAGTCCTTGTTTTAAAACTTCCGTGTTAGAAATCCAGTCCAGAGAAGTGAAGACTAAGTAGTCCATGTGCAGAGTCTGTATAATTTCCTCCATAAGAAATGGCAGGGTGAGCCAGTCTCATGACCGGGGCCTTAGACTGGTGGCCTGAACCTCCCCTGACAAAATCCAAGCAGTCTTAAGATAAAAAGGATTGGGTCTGAGGCTTCTTTTATAGACCCTTGCAGGCTTATGAGATCTTCCTGACAGCAGATATCACAGCAGGTAATCCCTGGGTGCATAACAGGTGATTACTTGTGGCTTTCAAGTTACATCTCCTATTTTTTATGTACAGCGTAGCTAGTTATATTAGCATAAGGCAATCATAATAATTTACAACCATTCACAGGTGTTCACTACTTAAACTTCAAAGAGAAATAAAAACAATAGTATTGTTACATTCAAGTTCCATCTAAACGTCAAGATCTTCCTTTGATTTTTGATTAACAGAATATAGTGACAGACAGGAACTATTTGGTTACATTGATAATCACTAGCAAAATTATAGATAATTACAGACACGTATCTACCTCCAAACTCTTAATAATGCAAGATAGAACTTTAAAGTCTTAACTATTTACAATGAATGGCTCTGGTTACCATTTTAATACCTTTAAACATGTCCTCAAAGGTTGATTTTGGGTTATTTCAGCCTGCGAGGCTCAACCCTTCCTGGCCCAGTGTCACAAACTGTCATTAAATAATTAAATATGAACTGAGAATCACTCTGTAACCACCCCACCCTCAACCCCCCCATCCCCGGCCATTGTGTGATGCACGGCAAGTGTCTTACTCCTTCTCACAAGACACACTGAGGGGCCTAAGCTGCCTGGTTCCAGAAATGGGGCCCCTGGCTGTGGATCACGAGCAGAGAGAGGTGCCAGACTCCTTAGAGGGGCAGGGCTTAGCACACAGCATAGTACAGTAGCCTATACTCACTGACAGGTTACTATCTTGTCTGATAAGGTATTTCTCACCTATTGGTCTATGCAAGCAGTGCTTGTCCAGTCCAGAGAGCTGGGATCCACTTTCATGAGACACTCCCACTGGCAGAGTCTCTCCTCCATAATGGATAATATCTTGTGTCCTTTCTTCTTTTCTTACACAATCCTAGACTATTATCTTTTCATAATTGAGATTTTCCTTAACTTCTGCTCAACCCTGATGGTCTGAATTCAGAGTGTTTTCCTGGGGTTCTTCTGTCTTTGTAAATGTTCACCTCTGCATCTGATCCAGACTGTAAACATAAGGCTTGACTGGATCCACAGATGTTGATAATTTTCAGTGTTGATTGAGTCAGTTCTGAAACTCACCCAGCCCCCACCTCCCTGCAGTGATTTGCCTCTGCCAACTCTCCAGGCACCTGAAATGATGCACCCATGCTGCAGGGGAGGGGCATGTGACTGCTCTTGCAGCTTCCCTTTGCTTCCCCACAGTAGCACAGAATTCCCCCAGAAGTAACTCTCCTGCCACAGGGTCTCAGTGCCTTTCCCTTACAGCTTTGGTTTTACTTCTTCAAAATAAAACTGTTTAACACAAGTTCAGTGTAGCAGCCACATCATTTCCCCTGAACTGGGTTCTTCTGCATGGGCCTAGCTCCTCCCTGCAGGATTGCACCCTATAATCTGTCTGCCTGACAATCATACATGAACAGGGCTATTTCCCCTGCCCCAGTGTGCCCTGATAGTGTCTTCCTGCTACTCTCCCTTCACTGAGGAACTTGCTGACCAGGCTTTTATGAGGACCAGGAGATCTTCAAGCCATCACCTGATCCTTAGCCCCAGAATCAGCTGGTTAGTCACAAGTGGGTCCAACTCCCCTTAAAG